>NW_021632703.1:0-53204 GCF_004799145.2 Neltuma alba | reverse complement strand
ATTAAGGATCAAAAAAGTACTAGTAGAAGATTATAAAGATTTATTTTTTTTTTTGAAGAAAAATATGAACTCCAACAAACCATCTTAAAATGAATTTATTGGACAGGTTAATCAATTTAGAATTGATTTTTTTTTGTCTCGCAGCCAGAACCAGAATCATAATTAAATTCATTAATTGGCTGTATCAATATTTCTTCAGTCAGATCAATTGATATGCCATCTGGTTTTTAAACATTGATTAGCTTCAACTTGCTGCACGTTTATTTAGATCACACCCAAGTCAAAGTCGCAATATAAATATTTTGATTAGAAAGTGTGATATGAAAAAATAATTGTCATATAATCATCTGACATAAACTTTGCGATTATACTTATAAACTACTCCACGTGACTTTTATTTTGTGGTTTCTGCCGTAGTTGCGTTGCCATGATAATAGTGAGAAGAAGAGAAGAATTGGAGATAGCTAGATAGGAAAAGAGTATTCAAATCTCAACTTTAATTTAGTCAATTTATCAAAAAGCGTACAAAATAAAATGTATTAGGGGGTTATTTAGTATTTAATTAGTTTACAGCATCACCTTTCACTCGATGAATTAAATGCACGACATTCTAAAAATTTAAAAATTAAGTGCTAAAATCTAAAAAGTATAATAAAATCAAAATTTTTTAAAAAATATTTATAAATTCTCGTTAATCTTCACATCTCCTTGATAGCCTTCAAACCTTCTAGAATATTCTACTATTCTTTTTCTTTCTTTTTTTCCCTACGTAACCATTATCTCATTTCATTTTTTTTTTTTTTGCCAAAACAATAATAATTAGGTTTTTCCCTTTTGTGAATGCTCAACATAACTAATCAATAAATACCATATCAAAAAATATATATAATCCTGTGGTTCTAAATATAAGACACCTTTTATAGTGTAAATTACACTACAAAAGGTGTCTTATATTTAAGATTGGAGAAATATTAAAAAAATTTATTATTCTTTTTATTGAAAATATTTTAATGCTAATATACTAGTTTGATCCGAAAGTAACAAATTCTTTGCCAAGAAAAATGATGCTACTTTCAGTTCTTAATATAAAAATAAATTGATTAATTTGGAATGATTAAAAAGTTACCAAATTATTTTAAACTATTTATATTTATTGTTTTTTTAAAATTAATTTACCTCACTTATAATAAATTGATATACAATCTAATAATGCACATAATTATTTTAAACAAATCATGTAACATACCACTCTATTCCTTATTACAGGTCACTTGTACCTCAAAAGTTTGTTTTAAAATATAAGTCACTTATAGTATAATTAATGATCTTTTTCCAATTTTACTCCTATTAATTTAATAAAAAAATTAATTAATCTCCCTCTCTATCTCTCTTTTAACTTTTCATTTCCTATGCAACTCATCCCCTCCCCCTCTCTCTCACAACTTTTAATAAGGGTAAATATAGAAAAAAAAAACTGGTTAATTTAATGTATTTTTTGGTTTGCGGGTTTGGCTACAAGTAACTTAGAACAAGGAACAGAGTGATATGCTATAATTATATAATTTAGTAACTTTTTTAACCTCTCTAAATTAGTTAAGCAGAGTATCTACAGCAGTTTACTGATTACATAAAAATACGTTGCTTTTAACTTACTCTCTATCGTTTGGACGTTCAAATTATTATTTTCTTTGGTGTAGTAATAAATAAGCGTCTTCGTCTGTATATTTATCGGTGTTTTAAACCCACTCACCAAACCCCAGACTTTCCTTTTCGTTGCCTTAATAATCAATTACTAAATTATATACATTATTTATTGGTCAGCCAATTGCCAAATTTTTTATGCCTGATATGGTTTTTTTTCATTTCTTGGCAACTTTTCATACACAAACACACCCATAAAATCTCTATATCGTCCACCAGATTGTTTGGGCCCCCGAAAAAAAATCCACTAAATTAAATTCAATCTCCCACCAAACTTTATCTGCTTATTAATTAATTGCCCCTCACACTATTATTATCATTTCCAATATAATCTCTCTCTGATTACAACTGCATGGTAAAAATGCATATATATATATATCCCAGCGTGTGTGTCATTCAATATCCAGCAGGCTTTCTGCAAGAAAATGGAAAGCATACACATAATATTACTAACTTTGCTTTTGGCGACGACCCATTTCGTTAATGTCGTTTGCAATAATAAGGTTCCTGCGGTGATAGTTTTTGGAGACTCTTCTGTGGATTCTGGGAACAACAACAAGATCGCCACCGTTCTCAAGAGCAACTTCAGGCCATACGGCCGTGACTTCGAGGGAGGCCGCCCCACCGGACGGTTCTGCAATGGCCGGGTTCCGCCGGACTTCATCTCCGAGGCGCTCGGTATCAAACCCTACGTGCCTGCGTACTTGGATCCGTCGTACTCCATCAAAGATTTTGCCACTGGAGTTTGCTTTGCTTCTGCAGGAACGGGTTATGATAATGCAACTTCTGATGTGCTTGTAAGTCTTCTTCGTTCTCATGCTTCTTCTTTCCAACAACTTACAGAAATTAGGGTTTATTGAATGATTGATTTGAGCCCTCTGTTTGATTTTTGTACCAAAATAGGGTTACGTATAGTCTTTTGTTTGTCGGCGATGTTTTGAAGAATTTGATTAAGATTCTTTTCCATGTACGACGTAAGTCATTGATCTTTGTTTGGAGGAAGATAATTACTTACAAAACATATTTAACGATTCGAATGCTCTTCAAAGTTTGCCAATTTCACTTAAGTAGGTGGAATGCACTTATATATAAGACTTGTTTAAATCTGTCCGACTTACTTGTTAAATGAAATGAGATATAAAAAGATGATCCCATATCGCATGGCTTCATCATACATCTTTCATTATTAAGTCTATTTTCATTAAAATATTTCTAAGGTTTTCATGACTTGCTATGTGCATTAATTCTATGTTATTTTGCAAGTAAATATAGTTAGTTAACATTTTAATTCCATTTTTATAAAATATATGTCAGTATTTTTTTCGTCTTGGCTGAAGTTAGTAAATTAAAAATGTTATCTTCTTGAAAAAGATATTTTACTCAAAATAGATTTTGTCTGACTTGAAAAAATGCAAGCAACATCAAAGCCAAAAATACACCAAACCAATAAAAGATAGTTCAATTTGGTAAGAAATTAGCTCGTATCATCTCTCATCGTAAACATGAGATCTAATTTGTAATGCAAATTATACTACACATTAGATCTTATACTTAGAACTGGAGTTAAGACCACTCAAATCCTAATATTAATGTGAGGCGTTATATGACTAGAAATATACTTTACCAAATTAAGAAATCAAAATAAGACTTTGTGTGAAATTAAAACATACACTAAACATACGCTGTTTAGCCTTAAGAAAAAATAAAGTATTTTCATGAATGGTCGGTCGTCACCTACCAGTTGAGCGTACATTGCTTGGCATAAAATTAATACATCTATCTTCCCACCTGCTAAATGTCTACTCTCCTTATTACTACTTATTTACACATACAACAACACATCTAAAAAAATGTAAATACCTGATTATAAATACTTGCTTTTTTTTTCCTGACAAATTTAATTAGAAAAATTTGAAATGAAACACAAATGAATGTGAAATATTATGATTAATTAATAATGTGATTAAACATATATATATTTGTGTACAGAATGTGATACCACTGTGGAAGGAATTGGAATATTACAAAGAGTATCAAGCAAAACTGAGAGACTATCTCGGAGTAGAGAAGGCCAATAAGGTGATAAGTGAGGCACTTTACTTGATGAGCCTTGGAACAAACGATTTCTTAGAGAACTACTTCGTGTTCCCAACAAGGAGGCTTCAATTCAGTGTGTCGCAGTACCAGGACTTTCTGGTGGACATCGCTCACAATTTCATCACGCAGCTTTACCACCTCGGAGCTCGCAAGCTCTCCCTCACGGGGCTCGTCCCCATTGGCTGCCTTCCCCTGGAGAGGACCGTCAACATCTTAGGCCATCACGACTGTGATGACAAGTACAACGACGTCGCTTTGGGGTTCAACAAGAAGCTCGAGATTATGTTAAACAGGCTGGCCAAGGAGCTGCCTCTGCTCAAAACGGTCTCTGCCAACGCATACGACTTCGTCAATGAGATTATCACCAAACCTTCCTCTTTCGGTAATTATCCTTCTCACATTGATTATAATTTAATCCTTATAATTTTGATTTAATTTTAATTCAATCTATGATACAATTTAGTCCTTGTAATTTATCTATTTAAAATATTAGTTCCTATTTTTTAAAAAATAAAATTATATATTCTCAAATGGTAGCGATATCTCACCTATACAAAAGGAAAACATAAGCAAGGGGTGTCTGAGTCAAAATTATACTCCTTCCAATCCTATATATATAAGCTTCATTTTTGGAAAAAAAAAAGTTTAATCCAAAATATAAGTTTTATTTTTAAGTTTGTTTAAGCATTTATTATTAATTTTTCTTCTTATTTTGCCCATAATTGACCATATGTAATACCCCCCTCTCACATTAATATTATTCACATATATTCTTTTTTATTAGTTTTTTAATTTATTGTCTCTCTTATTTATTCTCTTAACAGGTAAGGACAAATTTAAAAAAAAATTTTTTTGACCCCTTATATATATTTATTATTTTTAACTAATTTTAACCGTTAGTTTGTTAAACATGATTCGGTTAATTGAAGCTTTTATATATATAGGAGTGGAGGGAGTAATAAACAAAACATTAATTATTATTATTATTACAACGTTAATGGTAGGATTATCTGCTTTTAGACATGATGTCTGTAAGTAATGATCTTGCCCTTATGTTCCGCTCACTTTCTACGGTAGGGTCCGTGAGACATTGACTAGTTATTATTGCTCATTTACAACTCGACACCTACCTGATTTGCTTGCAATTTATTAAATTGTTAATTTTGACGAAGACATGTTTCCAAATATATTGAGTTATTATTCGTATTTCCAAAATAGAGGATTTACTTATTTCATTTAATTTCTATAAATGGATTTTTTTTTAGAAAAAGAATCAGTATCTGTGTATATATAGATATATGTGACTCTTTTCAATAATTTTCGAATGTTAGAAACTATGTACCATACCCAATTATTTTAGTAAAATATAGGCACCTTCCTAGTATTATAAGTTTAATAATTTTTTAATAAAATTAAAGACTCGTAAAAGTAGAACACTTTCAAGCAATATTGATTGAGAGGGTCTATAAGGAAGGTAGAAGAAATCAAACCTTAGTGGCCAATGATTGTGTAGGTTAATGGCACGATGAAAATTAGAGGTTACCAAGTTTCTTCCCACTTGTAATCTCAAATCATTAGTTTTTATTTCTCTATTTAAAAAAAAAAAACACACCTAGTGGCAATGTGATTTAAACTTAAACAGTGACCATTCTCTTTCGACACTGTAATAGTGATATTGTATGAATATAACTACCGTCCCACATTGATGTTCCCTGGCACGCTTAGTTATTATGAATCAGGAGCAGTGTTATTATCTAACTACCTTGTACGGCTTAGCTTGCTTCTGTGACTGTAATTAATAATGATATATATATATATATATATATGAAAGCTTGAATAATGAAGAAGCTAGTTGGAATTGTAATTACTGACCAGTGGCCATACTGAGTTGGTTTTGCAGGTGTGCTCAAAACTTTTAGGTTTGCCTTTACTTCCCACCATTAATTCTAAGCCTAGTTGCACAAACCAAACACCCTATAGAGGTCCTAGCGAAAGTTGCACATAAGTACCCAAATTTGGAAGGGTAAAAAAAAGAAGGAATTAAACAATCTTGCCGTGTATGTTTATCTAGTAAATTTTATTTTATATTTTAACAATATTGGGCATTAAAAAAGTAACTGATCATCAATCTTTTTATTAATTAAAGACACAAATTAAATAATAACAATTCTAGATATGCACCGTGGCTCTAAATGTGTTGTGAGGTGAAAATGACCCAAGGACTAAGGGGCTATATGTTGTCTCTTCTATCTGACTTGATCATGTACTTTGCCTGCTCTTTCCCTTCCCCGGCAGTAGGTTAAGCACTTCAATTCAATTTTCCGTACTCTAACTTTTACATAAATTTTTTCATTGTTAATTTGGTCCTCAAAAACACTCATCTACTCAACAACACACACACACACACACAGATATACATATATATTATATTACTTCCGGTCCTAATTATAAGACCCAATTAACTAATTTGAGGAGATTAAAGAAGTAAGTTAAGTTAGTTATTTGTAACAAATAAGTGTTGTCATTCCTAAAATATCCTTACTAATTAAGTGTGTTGGCTAGAACTATCATTATTAGAAGGACTATCTTGGAAAAAAATGTATAAATATGAGAGACAAAATGGATTGGAGTCTTATAATTAGAACCAAATTAAAAGTCAAACGGGGTCTTATATTAAGGAGCGGAAGTAGTACATAGACATTACTATTCTATGTCGCTGCATTTGCACAAAATTAGTTGTCCGTTTTTTCTTTGATTCGTTGACTTGGATCATCTGCTAGCGCCATTATGATATTAAGGAAAGTCCTAACTAATAATTGAGTCTTCTAAACATGTTGTCGGGGCTTAATTTTTGATTATACTACCTCTCGTTTATAAGAGTTATGTGAAAACTTAATTTAGTTTTAAATATAAGACTTTAATTCACTTTGTCTTTAAAATTTATTCATTTTATTTTAAATAATCTTTATGGTGATCATGTTAAGGAGTTTCTTAAAGAAGACAACATCTAATTCTTATATTAAGCACATTGGTGTGTGTGTGTGTGTGAACTTGTTAGAAGAAAGAATACTTACATCACTTCTGTGAATCTTTACCCTTGATATAAACAAGTGTTAGATGTGCTCTGCTCCCATCCTTGGTGATGCAAAGGGTTAAGGCCAACCAGTTAATACATATTCTTTTAAACTCATATAACTATATATTTAAGTATGGAAATGTATAATTGAAGAAGAAAAAGTGATGAGATTGAGGTGGTGGATGGGCAGGATTTGAAGTAGTGGAGAAGGCATGTTGCTCGACAGGAACATTCGAGATGAGCTATCTGTGCAGCGACAAGAATCCATTGACATGCAAAGACGCCGACAAGTATGTGTTCTGGGACGCCTTCCATCCCACCCAGAAAACCAACCAGATTGTCTCTCATTACTTGATTGCCAAGCTTCTGCCTGCTTTCAACTGATCATTTTGCTATACCCATTATGTTCCTCAATTCCCCATATTCTTCTTAATTACATATGTATGTACGCTCTCTTGCCTTGCCAATGTTGTTCTTGTGTTTTTAGCTATGCATATGCTCAGGATCCCATTTACACTTCAAGGTTCATTGATTTTGTATTCTCCACGTTTCTAGGTCTTTGTATGTGTGTTTATTTATAGCTGTGGTATTTAATTCAGGTTTGCATGAGTGAAGCTAAAGATAATTATATGGCTAAAACATTTAGTTCTATACCATGTTTCAATTTTGATCTCTTAACCTTGAAAAATTTCTTTTGACTCTAAAACCGTTAATAAAAGATAATGAAATTGAGATTTTGAATGTTAATAAAATATGTTCAAATATTAATATATTAAATTTAATTTTCAAACAATCATGATTATTCATTTTAGACTAAGAGTTCTAAAGTTAAAGGATTAAAAATGTCTTTTTTAAAATTAAGGGGATCAAATCAAAACCTTGTATAAAGCTAAAAAATATAATTTGCACTATGTATCATTTTCTATGAATGAAATAACAAGTTTAGTTAGAGCAGAGGAGTTACATGTTGGAAGTTATATGCGAAATCCTCAAGTTTTCAATATATTTAAATGATTTTCCTCGCTTGAAATGTGAACATGATGATTTTCATTTTAACAAAATAATATACTGATTTAAACAAAAAAATTTTAGCTGAAAAATTTTAAATTCAAATTATTATTCAATAATTATGATCAGGTATACGAAAATCTCATGCAAGGCAAACTATTCGTAGCTTGTGAATAATAAATTCTAAAAACAAGTGACAATATTCTTAGTTTGTATAAAAATAGTGTGACTCAGGTAAGATTATACATATGGATATAAATTAATCATAGAGATATGTTTTCTTTTTAACATCATGTCCTAACTCCAATATAATTAAGATAACAAGCATCTTAATTGTCATCATTTTATGAATATATAAAATAAAATTTATAATAAATTACACTCTAAGTCATAAATAGTATGAATTAAATTTATATTAGATTTATGTGTAAGATGAAAAAAGTGTCTAATTACTTCATAAATTTCTTTTTACCAGAAAATTACTTCATAAATTAAAATACACGATCTATTAACACAAAAATGTTGAACTTAAAGTTACCTAATTAACGCATACAGTTATGAAACATTCCAATTACGCATTATGAAATTGCTGCGCCTTCACATGATTTCTTTCTTTTTAGTGACAGGTGTGTTTTTATTTTTCCTACTTCAATTTTAAGTTCATATTTTTCAATTTTTTTCATTTTCATATTTAGCTAATGAATAAAAAAATTAAAATAGCTTCAGAACGTGTTTTGGATATATCTTCTTCTATAATAAAAAAAACTTGCATTTCAAGATTATGTACCAATTCTTGTTCTCTCTAAAAATATGAACGCTTTGAGAATTGTGGAAGACTGCTCTGCTAAAGTCAACGAAAAACAAAAATTATAGGATGAAATACAAAAAAGCTTAGATAAGATTAACTATATTTAGTACTCTTCCTGTCCTAAATATAAGACTTATTTTATAGTGTAAATTACACTATAAAGTGAGATTTACACTACAAAACGAGTTTTATATTTAGAACCAAAAGAAGTATTATTTTTCATTTTCTTTTAAGCTTTTGTCTACTTTTTTTGGTTCTGATTTATGTTTTATTTTGATTTTTATTAAGATTAACAAAGATCAAAATAAAACTTAAGTCATAACAAAAAGTTCAAATAAGAGTTTAAAACATAATAAAAACAATGCTAAATATAATTAACCTCCTCTTGGCCTATTTGCATCTCAGCCCATAATTTTTCTTCATCGTTAACTTCATGAGAAAAGCTTTTCACAATTTTCAAAGGGATTTCCACATTTTTCAGAGTGAGAGAGAGAGAGAGAGAATTAGTATGTAATTTTGAAAGACAAGCCCTTTTTTAGACCAAAATATATCAAAACACATTTGAAACTATTGATTTGTTTATTCATTAATTAAATGTAGGAATGAGAATTGAGAGGATTTAACTTAATATTGAAGTCAAGAACAAAAGAAAAAAAGCACCTATTACTGGGAAAGAGAAAAAGAGTGGAAGAATCAATTGAAGGAAATGCAATGGGATATGAATGGGAGTGAGAGAACAAACACAAAAGGATGCTTTAAGCTCAGAGCCACTAGAACTAGAAGGACAACGTGCGGACCATAGTTTAACCTCTTCACTTTTTTTTTTTAATATTAAAGTCTTAATTAGATTTGGTAATACAATAAGCGGCGGGTCATATTGTTTCTAAGCATTTTCTGTTGGTCAACGAAAACAGAGATTTAGCCTACAACCCACGCAACAGGAAAGAAGCTCCTCCAATTTTTGACCTCCCAACGCGTACTGCGGCCATTGGATTCTCTCTCAGCCACGCGCTCTCTTTATATTTAACTCTTTATTTTATCTATCTACAGCATTCGGCCACATAGCATATACACATATTCTCCCAATATTTAATATTTAATAGCAAAATGAGAAATAAAGATGTTGGAAAATGTGATATTCCAAACCAAGCACATGACACTTCAAAATCTAAACAAAGAAAGTGATATCTGATTTGATATTTTATAAAGAAAAAATCCCAAAAAAAACTCTTAGAATATAGGAAATTTCAGATTAGGTCCTGGAATTGTGTAAATGACAGAAAGGGTCAATGACCCAATCTGTCATTTGTAAAATCAAGAGGAATTGATAACTTTGTCCTGACTAAGTAAAAGTGAATAGTTATTTTCTAAATAAATATAGGTAATGCTTACACTGTTCTAGTGATTACATAATTAGTTGTAATTAATAACAAGGTACCTGACTACGAAAAAGTGAGTAGTTATTTTCTACACGAATCTAGGTAATGCTTACATTGCTCTGGTGATTATATGATTTGTTGTAGTTAATAACAAGGCACCTGACTATGAAAAAGTAAATAGTTATTCTTTACACGAATTTAGATAACACCTAAACCCTTATAGTGATTCCTTAAATCATTGTAGTAAACGAATACAAATGAGGACAAAATTATCAATTCTTTTTGATTTTACAAATGACAGATTGGATTATTGATCCTTTCTGTTATTTACATAATTCTAAGACCTAATCTGGAATTTTCTATATTCCAAGGGTTTTTTTGGGATTTTCCCTTTTATAAATATAGTTAAATTACTAAAATGTCTTTATATCAAAAAGTTTATTAGTAAGTTATGAACTGATAATAACAAGTATTGAACAGCAAATGAAAAGAAATATACTAACAATAATAAGGTATTTATTAACAAATTGTGAAATGACAATAATAAGTATTGAACACTAATAACAAAACGGCATTGACAATGATAAGTTTAATAACTTTCTTTTTAATAAAAATTTGATACAAGAATATTTTAGTTATTTAATTATATTTGCAAAATATAAAACCAAACACCGCTTCCTACTTGGTCATTTCCAACTCTCATGTGCTTGAATTGAGAAATGATAATTTCAAGGTTTTTTCCCTGAAATTCTCCCTATTTAATACTCTTTCTCTTTCTTATTTAATTAAATTATAAAAAACAAACCCCTCTAACTAATAACTTTTATTAAGGATAATTTTTTACAAGAAATAATCAATTTTCACTGAATTTATTGATTTGCGTAAAATTACTATCAGGTGCAATATAATTACAAATTGTCCTAAAATTATTTTGGTTCCATCTTCACCCATCATAAATTTGACAAAAACATATTTCTATACTCTTACTGGAGATTGACAAGAGAAGCATCTTGGGAATAAAACAATTAATAATGCTCCACAAACTCTTCCAGAACATGCTATGTATATGTCTTTCAAATTTATTTTACATTTATTACTTTTTTTTAATGTTCATTTGTTCACTCCAAATAGAGTAGAATAAACACATACATTTAAATTTTCATTTTAATGCACGCAGTCGGTTATGCCCAACTTGCACAAAGCACCAGAGGCGGTCGGCAGCCTACAATTTGGTCCTTGTTCTAAATCTTAAGAATATTCCGAGACAAAGTTAAACAGTTGACGAGAGAACAAGGTTTTTAACCATGTCTTTTGGTCAACTAAAATGAAAAATTGCAGTCTTAATTTATTTAATATTAGGAATATGATGCTGAAATTCTATTTTTACAAGCATCCAGATTCCTCGCAAAACAGAGGATGCTGCTGTGTCCCTGAACTGAAGGAGAAGTTTCTTCCGAACTTTAATACTTAGAAACAATTTGAATCCACGGCATACCACACAATCCCAACCCAATTTTTTGATCAAACTAATTCATTGGGCAAGCTCCCAACGAATCTTTTTGACCAAAATAGAAATAATATTCTATCACTGTGCATTAGTCAGAATATATTCCTTTTGGCTATAAGTACTTGCAGCAAGCCAGTTAGCTTTCTTCAAGAAACTTGCGCCCTTGAAAACCATATCTCTTGGTGAATATCACGACCAAGCACACTATACACAGTTCAATCCATTGAGCAGTGAAGATGAGCGTAGAAATATTGGATGGTGCCACCATAGTCAATTTCCTGGAGGATGAAGAAGCATTCAATCTCATAGTGCAAGACAGGTTCGCTTACCTTGACGCAGACAATGATGGTCTTCTCTCCTACACTGAGATGCTGAAGGAGTTGCAGAGTCTAAGGGTCTTTGAGACTCACTTTGGCATCGATGTGCAGCCTGACCCAGATGAGCTTGCTCAGGTTCTTCCTCTTCTTCTCCTTCTCCTTCTTCTGGGATTCTTCAAAATACAAACAGATTGCTAAAAAGGGTTATTTTTGTTTACCTCAGGTTTACGATTCCTTGTTCTTGCAATTCGATCACAACTTGAACGGGACAGTTGATCTGGAAGAATTCAAGGAGGAGACCAGGCAGATGTTGCTGGCTATGGCAGATGGAATGGGATTCTTGCCTATTCAGATGGTTTTGGAGGAAGATAGCATCCTCAAGAAAGCTGTTCAAAGAGAATCAAACACGGTTGCGGCTTAAGGACATCTTAAAAACTCTTGTGTAGCACTGTTCGTTTTTAACTCCTGTCCAAATCATGCCACTTCCTATGATTTGATCACTCCAAAGCAATTACTTTGAGACGGCTGCTTTATTTTCCTCTCAATCGGGGTTTCTGTTCCTTCATTTTTATTCAATACAGTTGCATTGCAAACGTCTAGTTTAATTTGATATTAAATCTAAATGCTTTATAATATACTATCTCTAGTCCTAAATATAAAAACTAATTAATTAATTTGAGTAGATTCAGAAAATAAATTAAATTAGTTGTTTGTACTAAATAGATGTTATCTTTCTTAAAATATTCTTACCATTCAAGTTTATTGGCCAAAAATACTACTATTAAAAAGACTATCTTAAAAAATAAATAAATAAATATGAGAAACAAAATATACTTGAGTATTATATTTAGAACCAAAATAATAGTCAAACGAGATATTATATTAAGAATCAGAGGTAGTATTAAAATTTTTTCTTACAAAATCTCTATATGTAAATCATATAATATATTCACAGGTACAGAGAGATTAAAAAATAAATAAGAGTGGAAAACAAGAAATGAGGTGAATCACATTTACATTCTCATCCTGATTCCTGTGTCAATGCATTACAGCAATACTTAAATTTATGCTCATTTTGGAGGATCTTAAAGAACAAAATGATGTTACAAATTACAAGATCATATACATCTCAGGAGATGGAATGAAGGAAAGAATGGCTTCCCCGAACAGATCATGCAGTGACATCAGCATACGTCCAGAATTCAGTTCATGCTTCCAAACCTGAGCAAGAGCAGCAGATGTCTTAGGCGCCCTACTTCTCTGTTCATCACTTTTAACCCCAACATATGAAATGGCTTCATTCGTCCGTCTCTCGGACGGAGATGGATCCATGATTGAGTCAGCTGACGAAGCTTGGATCCCCTTCATCCCTTCACCATGAGATGGTGAGGAATTTGTCAGAACTGCCCCAACCTCACCATCAGTCGCAATTTTCTTTTCAGGCGGCTGCTGTTCTGGTTGCTCCAAGCTTGCCTTGCGTTTACCTAGACAAGCAATGATTGGAGAGACAGAGACTCAAATTCCAAACTCATAAAAAGGCATGCAGTTGAGCTTACTTTTTGAAAGCACTATAACATTGAGGACTCACTGGAAATCATTGAAGTCGGTAACTAATAATTATATCAGTTAACAGAGGATGCTACGGAAGAAAAGGTGGGCATGCCTTTTTCCCCAAAAAAAAAAAAAAAGGATAATGAATTCATAGTCTGCTAGGCAATCATATCATCGGTTAGTAATGATAATTTTGACTGGACTTAGGCATGGTTCGCAATGAAATGCTTACTCCCTCATGGTAATCTGATCAATTAAGTGACATGCAGATCTCACTCCTAAGGGTCTCATAAACTCGTTCCAAACCACATACTGTCAATGTCTTCACTCACATGATCAGGTTTGAATCTCATGCTACTCTTAATTAACTTTTAGAAATACTACCCTCGATTACTTGAATAACTGATCAGTATCATCTTAAGTCAACAAGTGAGACACTTACGGGGTGAAGCAGTAACAACTCTTGCATTGGTCTTCCACACATCATGAGGAAGAGGTGATGGAAACATTGGGAACAACTTCAGTAGTTCATATATGCATCGACCTGTAGCACGCTGAAGAATACACACATTGATTCTGCCAACCATATTACTGAGACTGATGTATTTCACAGCAAACCACCTTATCCTAAAGTCTTACCAGCAAAGCCCCATAGACACGCCAAGCTTCATGCCTCTTCATTTCATTTTTCTGCTTCTCAAGAAGCATCTCTGGTTCAAGAAGTCGCATATATGGTTCAAGATTTGGCAGTACAAGAAGGCGAACCTACTTACAGGGTCACAAGCTCACAAAATTTGTCAAATAATTATAAATATATTGATCAACTGTAAATAGAAAAAATAGAGTAAAAGGAAACAACAACAAAAAGTATAAAAGGAAAATCACATCCATAGCTGCCAGAAGCATGTAAAAGCACATACCACATTGGGTCCCAGAGCTGCCAGCCCTTGAATTGCACCATAATGTTGAGTCATTGCTTTCTTTGGATCCAAGAAAGCATTCAGCAGTGTTTTTGTGAGGCGGGACTGGAGGTTACTGTAAACATGTCCAAATCTGCACCACACAAATATTAAAGATAGAGAAATTTGTGGGACAGGCAAAAAGATCACAACAAACATGAAATACAAATATTTCTTAACGAAATGCATTAGAAACATAGTATCAAAGTTAATTAACTTAAAGCACCCACTTTGAAGAGCATAAAATATAAACAGCGTAATTCATGGGAATGTAAGTTCAGGTAAAGAAAGATCTGATCTTAAATGGCTTCAAACAGAGTTCAAACCAAAGAAGATACCTTGAGTCATTGACAGCTTTTGAAATCATCTACTTAAAAAATACTATTTTTGGCTGCACATTAAACTTGATTAACGATAACTCTACAATGACGTGGGACTAAAAGCCAGGCATGCTTCTAGGAAGTTGTTCTAGGATTCAAAGAAATGAACAAGCCATCTTACTGAACATCAAGGGGACTGCTCAAGGGTATTAGGTTAAAGATTTCTGGGAATTGTCTCACCAAATTAGACAAATGCAGCTGAGAGGAAAAGAGGGTGCGCGAGCACGTGGGATTGGGGGACTCAAAAGTTAAGTGAGAGACCTTTTTAGTTGTGGTGCAGTATCCGAATGCCAGAGCCTTGATGTGATTTTCTGGTAAAATGTATTTCATTTGTAACGAGGAAAAACTAGAAAGTTTCTCCATCATTAGGGGTTCATAGGGAAACCTAGGATGAGTGTTACGGAGTAGGAGGAAATGTTAGGGATTAGATGCCTATTATTGACTTGGGGCCCTGAAGACTATCACTTTAGGAGTCTTACTATTATCACGTTTTGTTATATCCAGGAGTTTATCTTCCGATCAAGTTATTTTTTGGCAAATTAAAATTAATGTACAAGGGCGATAATCTGCGTGTTATTCTTCAGCCCCCAAGTTCTTCCAACCATAACTTTGCTTTAATCTTAAGGTCCCTTAGCATTGACACACTTTCTACAGCATATAAATTATAACAGGACATAGTGAGGATTTCTTACCTTCTGCATATTGAAGCAACAAGCTTTGACGTAAAGTCTCGAAGCTCCCAATGATTGTCTGCCATCCCACTGCCCAACCTTCTGGCAACTAGGCAGGTCGCAACAGATGGCATCAACTGGTGCAGCTGACACATATGGAAGGAAGGAAGGAAAAGGAAAAATTAGTACAGTTAGGTTGCAACTGCTGGCATCATTTCTCTATTTCTAACCAGAGATGACAAGGAATGTATAAAACGAAATTAGCAAATTATGGTCAACTCTAACACCTGAACATTCTGCTGAATGGATTACAGACCAAAAAAAGAAAAAAAGAAAAAAATCAAAGTGTGAATGTTGAATGAAATAAAATTTAAGCTAGGTATATAAAGATTTAAACCCTTGCTCAGGTATGATTCAGTGAGTGTGAGCAACCATGCAAAGGAATATACCTAAATCAAAGGTGAACTTACATATGGTTCAATATGGATATGAGGGTTTTGAAGGAGGCTACTAACAACTCGCATCAAGGCAAACAGGCGAGCAAAGTCACTTAAACCACGAGAAACCTGACATGGATGGAGAAGCACAAAGTTCAAGTGAGGAATTGGCACTGTAAGTTCTTTCTCAACAGAAAACATTATTAGAAGTCAAATATTATTACCTCATCAGCTATGAAGCATGTGAAATATGGAACTAATGGATGAAGTCCTGAATCAGTGGCCAAACTAACCAACGCTTCTTTAAAGAGAACTGAATCAGACTTGTTTATAGTGAGCTCCGTGACTTTATCAAAGTAAAGCTGCAATGAAAGAAGAAATTCTAAATAAACTGAGGTGGAGAAATAAGGCAGATAATACTTGCTACTGTAAATCAGATACCTGAAGTTCCCTGGATAATATATGCTTAACAGGCAATTTGATGTCAATTGGAAGGCTATCATCTTTCTGTTCAGAGTTTTTGGTATCAGAAGGAGCTGAAATTACTGCCAAGAGAAAAAGAATACAATCTGGAAATCAGGCCAAGCTTTTGGTCAAAATATTCTTCAAATGATCAAGCAAGCCCAAGTCAACTATAGTTAACAAATGTAAGATTTGAAAAAGGACCGAATATTAGACTTGGTTTCATCAAGTTGTTAAAATGCTTTTATCCACTTGCATGAATGCAAATCTTTAAGGAGCAGCATCTCACATCTCTATTTAGTTTTGTCAATTTCTATGAAAATATCACCCCTTTTCTAGAGACTTTCGGTGGTTATGCATGAGTCAAGAATCCTAAACAACTTGACATATTACAGCCTCTTGTCTCATAATTCGGCATCCAAAATAATTGGGATCACTATATACTGGTATACCAAATGGTCTCTAAGCATTGTACTTTTGTTTGCCACACTAAAGAACATTGTGAAACTAAAAATTCTAATGTGACATAATGAACTTGTTTTATAATCACTTCTTACTCATGGCTCACATTTATGATCTGACAATTCATGAAAAAAATTTAAAGATAATGTGGGTAAAGGAAAACGAGTATGCCATAATGAAATGCTAACATAATCAGCAGAAAGTTATAAAATGAAAAGTACCCAACAATTCCTTGTATCTTAAGAGCTTTAAAATTTTTACGTGGGTACCCAGCATATGCAATTGCTTATATGTTCGAGAGCTTACTGAGGCAATTATGCTTTTCTGTCTTGCACTATATGCATGTAAACAGATGTATCTAAATTTAGGGAGACACCTTCTATAGGAGCATTTTCTGGAATAGCAGGTTGTACGCCTTCAATAGCAAGCCAGTGGCAAGTAACTGCAGTATCAAGAGGTGCTTTCGGCAATGGTGCTTCAATAACCTAAAGTGCATAGGGTTCGAAAGTTTAGCATGGTGCTGCACCATATCAAGTCTAAATGCAATTGGGGGAACAAGGATGCAGTAGTTCCTTACATCTTTTAAATCAACATCCTTGTCATCTATATAAAACAAGTCTCTGTGTCCAACAGCTCTTTTGAACCGTAAAGGACCGCCAGAGGCAAATCCATATACTGGCTGCCATATAAAAAGTCAAAATATGATTGGAGACCCAATAAAAAGAATTATTGTCCACCACGTACATCAATTTATATGGCATGGCATGTATCAAGTAATCACCTACCAATTCCAGGAGTTTTCTGACACTGCACACAAGATCATTATCATAGGATGTATAATGGAAACTACCAATTTCTGAAGTTATCCCTAAAGTAAATTCAACGAGCTTATCTTAATCATTTAATGTTGCGTACGGTTTTGCTGCCTAATGAAGCAGCCCTGATAAAACTGTCATCTGACTAACATTTAAAGCTTATGCATGGAGGCAACCTAATTTGATAGTTCCTTTCCTTATGTCCTATTATTGCATACTGCGAGTGGGGTAAAATGCCCCCCTGGATGGAATTCTAGATCATAGCTCTTTATAAAATTGAAACGAATGGTTGGTACTTAGAAATTATTTTTTCAAACACACTTAAGTATAAGAAGCATTACATCTACAACTAACACTGTTTAGCGAGATCCATTTCCTCACAATAATAACATGAAGGAGATGATATGCAAATATATTAACTTTCAATCTGCTTATGAAATTCAGCCCAAAACACTAAAAATTCACAGTTTCATTGCCTTCTGCATCAATCATTGAATTTGGAAATGAAAATTTTCAGATAACCCAAAAAAGGCAGAAACAGGCAAATAATATCTCCAAAAAATGTGTTAAAAAAAAACAGAAAGCTGCTCTTTTAACCAGCCACTTAGATACTGAAATACTTACTTCAACATTTCTCAAGTTGAGTGCACAATCAACATCATCTGCTGTTAATGTTGTTCTCTTTGAGTGACACATGCATTTGATTGCTTCCTGTGGTTGATATAAACTATGTTAAAATAAGGTCCACCTTGAACTCAGTACAATTTTATTAACCGTATAAACTTTCTTCCCTACTCTTCAGGAGTTAGTCAGCGTATTATAACTGCCGCCATCCTTTCTACCTCCAAAAGGTACAGCCAGGAAGAAAGCAAGATATGCCTCTCATAGCATGTTTTACAGTTGGAATCGTTCTTTCCAAATTTATTTTCTGAATTAATTAAAGTGTAAAATATGCTTATTCTAATCAGTTTATCTACAAAAACCAACAAAACCAGGCACCTGCCTCTATTTGTTCTTCTTGAAGTCAGTGTACAAAAGCTCATGCACATCTCAAAGATTGATATTGAATCTCCAATCCTCCCACTTCGTAACAAAAAGAGTAATACAAATGCAGCAAATACAAAAAGGAATAAGAAGATAGGGGCTTGAACAGCGTTTTCTATCTCCACTCACGAATCAAGGGAAATCATTATGTTGTGAAAACTGTGCCAACGTTAGTAATAAAGAGCTTAGATAAGAAAGAATAAGAAAGAGGCGGAGGGTTCCGCTTATAAAGCCACCTGCATAATCTCTCGCATTCGGTATTCCACATCAGGAGCCAGAGAAAGGGCAACATCAGGGGACAAATTATTGATCCCAATACTTTGTGCAATCACCTCTATGGTCTCTTTGGGAACAATGCTCATATTCTTCTGCCGATGAGTGATAAATGTAAAAACCCCAGGTCTGAAGAATATACCTTTCGAAGAAAATCGTTTCCTGAAAAGCGGAAAAATGAGAAAGAATGACATGAATTAAAATACAGCAACTGAAAAGCACAAACAGAGAATCAATCTTCCGCTTTCTATTACCAAGGCGCGTAAAGTTCTTTAAATTACTGAAATTTTAACACGAATCCGCAGTAAATAAATTTCAGGAAAAAAAAAATCTTTTTGCAGCCAATTTTCTTGGCAACCACACACAATTGGTGGGGTAAAAAAGAGCAAGTGTGAAGCATATAATACCTATAAATAAAGGAAGGCAAGGCAAAATTCCTAAATAGAAGCACTTCAACGAATCACAAACCAGTTTACAGTAGCTTTAACAAATGTAGACAGTTGCTGACGCTGGCGCTTCTTCACTGTCAGAGTTCGACGCTGAAGCTAATTTATATGGAGCGGGAACGGAGGATCCTGATGACCAGGGGTTACATAGTGGACAACAAGACGGGTCGGTTAATTCTTGCCCCGGTTGCCTGGCAGTAGAAGGACAAGACGGGTCAAATGTTGAATCTTTCACTATACTATAGTCCGCATGAGCCGAAAGAAAATGTCTTATTTATTTTCCTTTGAGATAATTAATTTAAAGGTGCTTAGAATTTCATCAGATTTTAAATTAGGTCTTTCTAGTTTTATTTTATTTTTATTGAATCCTTATATTTTATTCTGTTAAACCAACATATCCTTCCGTTAATTAATCTTCCAAACATCATTAATGATAATATTAAAAGGTGAGGTGTTAGTGCAAAATAAAGAGAGAAGCCGACATATTCATATTTTCCAGGAAATTCAGGAGATGATGCAAGGGGATTGGCAAATCAAAATCAGTCATCTCTTTAGAGAAGGAATTGAGCAGCGAACAAACTTGCTCACCTTAGTCTACAGATTGAATCTCCAAGAATCATTTGGGACACTCCACCGCCTGAAAGTACGGAGCATACTCGAGAAAGACTTAGCTGGAACTGAGTTTCCCAGAAGAGGTTTTTTTTCTGTTTGTAATAGTTGTGTAATGTAATGGGCTGGGCCCCTGTTTTCACCAAAAAAAATATATTAAAAGGTGAGGTGGCATTGAAGCAACTCCATAGATATCAATACTTCTGTTTTTCTCTACCACACTAAAAAGCTCATGTGCCCTCTCTCTCTCTTAGAAACCACTTTGCCATTGAGAACGAGAAGAAAAGCTCCTTTTTCAACCGGTGTTCAACATTTAGGTGATGGTAGTGTTGCTTAACCATCTCTTGATCCTAATAGCTGTTTTTAACAAGGAAGACGACATGAGCACTATATATAAAAAAATGTGGATAATACAAGAATCTTGAACAAAGATCTCTTCATCAAAGCTACTGTCTTAACGCCTTTTCATTTAACGACCATTTATCTTTTTAGGACTAGATGAATGGTGAAATTGTTGAAAGGGTTTATGTTCTGGAAAAGAAACTCTTAAAAACAAATTCAAGGTAATGATTCTTGAGTGCTTTTTTTTTTTTTTTTTGAAAATCTGTTTAAGTGAAATATTTTCTACCTTAAAAATCTAAAGAAAAAAATCTGCCTCATCATCAATAGTTTGAGATATGCTTGTTGGATTGTTTTAACAATAGGATTGTTGGTGAACTTCGAACACTTCTTCAATGCCACCTCACTCTCTAACATGTTTGGAAGATTAACTAACCGAAAGATTTGTAGGTTTAACAGGATAAAATATAAGGATTCAATAAAATAAAATAAGATTAGAGGGGCTCAATTCAAAATATGATGAAACTCTAAATACCATCAAATTAATTATTCCTTTTCCTTTTGGCCAAAAGAATTACAATTTATTTTCTTTAGTATTTTTTGCCAACAATTATTTTCCATATTTAATTATGAAGCAATTGTATTTAGTGTGTTGTATGTTTTTTTTTCCGCGCATTTTGAATAACGAAATTAAATTGTAAGTTTAGTTTACGATATAATATGAGCCATATATATGAATGGATACATTCTATGATTTATTATTCAGCAAATTTTTTCACAGAAGTTAATATAAATAACTGCAGATACGACATAACTATAAAATTAGGAAAAATATATATGTATGTTAATAGTGATTTATTGCAGTTGTTGTCTTGAAAATATTAAAGATAGCTTAGCCATATTCTCAGTAAAGAGAACTCTTCCATATGTTTTTCCAAATATTTTCGAAAATTTCAGGCTAGAAGTTCTAATTTATGTTGACAAAAATTAACAATGAGAACTTTTGGAAGATCGGGTAGCTCAAATTTGTTAAAAATGCAGAGAAAAAATTGAGTGGAGGTGAGCCGCAGCTCAGAATATAGCATGTGCCTAGAGAGGGCAATTCGTAGTAAATGCTAGAAGTTGAAGATGTTTTTGTACAATGATTTTGATGGGGTGACTAACCCACATATGATTCCAATATAATAGGACAGGCTTAGATGCTGTACTATTCATTAAAAAAAAAAAACAATGAGAACTTTTGGGCGAGTCAGTTGTCCCATCTCCGTTACCATTTCTATTGTCTTTCAATTTTCTCCTACTTCTCAAATGATTTTTTTGGTTTCTTTTTACCATTAAATTTTACATAAAATGAGTAAAATTTCAATATCTCATGAGTGAAAAATGGTTGTTGTTTTCAAATTTTTTATTAAAAAAAAAACACTTAAAATGGGTGCTGTTACTTTTTAATGTAGATACAATTTTTTTGAAAAATCATAAAAATTTGAAAGTAACACCATTTTCATCGATGAGATATCAAAATTTAACTCATTTTATGTAAAATCTAATGATTAAAAAAAAAACAAGCAAAGGCATTTGGAAAGTAGGAAAAAAGCAATAGGATAGTTGACACCCCAAATCCGAACTTTTGAGCATTTTTAAAGAACACCCTCTTTGTTTAAAGGAGGTTACAAGGTTAATGTTTATGCTGACTCACAGGATGTAAGGATTTCTTATTTGGTGATAATAGTTAGGAATATGGCTGGCCTTATAGTGCCGTAGCTTTAAACAGGTTGGCCTTACGGGGCTAAAGTTTTTAAAATGTCTCATTTTACTAGGTCTGGCCCTTAATTTGGAGGGTTTAGGATCGGCTTGCGAGCTTTCAGTCAGTTTAAGAAAAAATATAATTTTATATAGTTTTCATGTTTTTTATTTAAAAAAACAAAAACAAAGTAACGAAATTACTAATAAAAGGTATAAATATTAACAAAATTAAGTCATAAACACAAAACATCATCACATCTAAACATCTAAGAACATCTAAATCATCTCTCAACAAGACAACATTATCCAAAAGTTTCATTAACTATGCAAATATACAATAGACAAATAATATCATCAATTTTTTAAACTTCATTATAACTATCATCAATTGCTCTTTTTTTATAAGTATGCTCTTTTTTAGTGGCAAAAATATCAAGTTTTTTTTCTTCATAGAAATTTCATTTTTAAATTTTACAGTTTAGTATTATTTTATTTTAATTTGAAATATAGTATTTTTGAAACTCATAAATTTTTAATTCAAATCATAGAATCACAAGTTATATAAGTATAAAAAATACTCTTATCATATATATATAGTTTAAAATATCAACACACATATAATATAAATCAAATCATTATTAAAGGCCAAATTAGCCCTTTTTTTTTTAAAATTAATTAGATAAATTATTGTCCAAAACAAAATAAATCAAACCATTTTATGAAATTTAATTTTAAAATGATAATAATAACTAAATATTTAAAATATCATTAACAATGTAAAAAAATTAATAATAGGAAAAATTGCAAAAAAAAGACTTTGGAATTGTAAAAACGCAGAGAGGGACCCTTGACAACTTCACTTTGGGTTTTGACAATAATAATATGTCAAAGCTATAGTAAAGTTGTCAATGGTCCCTACCTGTGTTTTTATAATTCTAAGGTCTTTTTTTGTAATTTTTCCTTAATAATATTACCATTATATAAAAAATTTAAAAATATAAAAAGACCCAAACGGGGGTCGAGCTGTTGAAGCCTTCGGCTCTATAGGACTAACCTTTGAAAACCTATTTTTTATTTAAAGGAAAAATTTCAAGTTATGCCCTCATAATTTTCTGGCCTAAACAAGTTGGCCCAATAAGCTTAGCTTGTTTTTCTACCGGTAGCTGGCATAACATAATCTCTTTTTTTTTTTTTTGCATGTGTGAGACTTTTGTAATTACAAAAAAAAAGCCTTTTATAAAAGTATTCACAAATTACTTAGTATTTATTATTTGACTTTGAATTCGATATAATTTACTTCGTTGGATCAACTTTTATGTAACCTGGAGTATTGTTCCCAATCCTTTCCAATAGTCAGGATTTGAAATGATTACAAGCATTGCAAAAATAATTGGCGTCAAATCAAAGTTAATGATGATTTTTCGCCATGGAAAATAAAACCTAAAAAGAGAAGTGATGACAGAAAAAATGAGCATGCTACTCATAAAGTAGAAATTGCTTAAACAAAGGCAAGGGCTTTTTATTTTTAAGAAGATATTTTCTTTGCTAGAAAGAATATAAGAATGGAAAGGGATCGAAAGACAGATAGATTTCTAAAATAGAGTTAAAAATAAAATAATATTTCCAAACTTGTTTTTATATAAAATATATGAAATAAAATTTGATCAACCTCAACCCAAATTAGCTAGACAAAACCACAGTGTCTTTCCTTCAAAAGAGAAATTTAAAACCTATATGGCTACATATAGAGAGTAAAATTTTGACTTTTTATTCAACCAAAAAGGTTTAAATTATTCTTAATCATCCAATCAATCCTAACAATTAAGATATACGCTATTATCATAATTTCTTTTAAAAAAATACTACAAATTATTTTTTTTGCCAGCCAAAAAATACTACAAATAGATCTTCAGATTCTGAACCATTTTTTTGGGGCCAAAGATTCTGAACCATTCATATTGATTGGATTCTTAAAATTTTATACAAAATAATGCGCATCTTCCTGCAAAAACATGTGGAGCTCCAAATTCATATATGCACTTATTTTTTGCCAAATTCAAAGCAATAAGTGAGCTTTTAAGTCTAATTGGTTGACTTATCAGTCAAGACAACCGGTCCTTGCTTAAAAAATTGCCAAAACTTCATACTTCCAGGAAGTTCTCATGAATCATTGAATCTGAAGCAAAGGGCTCCAGCCAAAATTCCTTAAACCATCTCTACAGCCAAATGTTTACCCTTAGTTCTATCAAATAGCTGAGATGCAATTAAGATACTCCTATAATTTTCTAAAGTTTTACCACCAATCCCCCAGTAGAATTAAATACTTGTATAATTGACTGACTTTCGCAAAATTCAAAATTCTTTTGAAAAATCAATTGCCGATATTTATCCTCTAATCACACTCATGGTTTCCCCATCCTAAGGAACTTTAATCTGATATGGTCTTTGTATGACTGTTTTCGAACTGGTGCCTTCTTCACCAATCATCTGCAAACCCTGAACAGTATTAAACCAAAAGTCACCGCTGAACAAAGTTCGATAATGATTAATTTGAAAATGGCAAAAGCGCATATTTGACTTTTTAATTCAGTTTGATCTCTTAATTTTATGAAGTATCTTTTTCAATCTTATAACCCTTATACCATTAGCCTCAAAAGATGATTTTTTTTTTTTGGTGGTCATTATTATTCTTAAAATTAAATTCAATATGTCTGTAATTGAAAATACTTTGTCAATATTTAAAATTCTAATGGCAATAATTTTTTTGTTCATAAAACTAATGATGATAGGATTAGAAAACTAAAAAGACACATTATAAAATTAAGGAACCAAAATAAAACCTTACATGTAAAATTTAAAAAAGAAAAAGTGCACTTTTGCCTTGAAGAATTTTTAGAAAATTTGACATACCAAAGTTGATGATTCCCCCTGTTCTGCGCTGACTCCCTGTCAAATGACTCAAACAATCAAAATTAGCACGACAGAAGAAAAAAGGAACAAGAAAGTTAATGGGCATGGACCTTGAAGATGAAGAATCCTAGACGATAAATATAGAAAAATTAAAAATCTGACCTCTGAGATTTTTCTGTCTCGCTCCTCGTAAGATTCAGCAGTAATTTGGCCCAGACGCCAGACGGCTGCGATAGTCATATCCTGCATGAAAAATTCAAAAGAAAAAAGGGATAAAAATCATATAATTATGTGTGTACATGCCCGCACGCATGTAAATCAGAACACATACTGGTAGTTAATCCATGCAACTGCAAAGTTAAATCAATAACCTGTTTGCTTTCAGCAAGCTTGAGCTTTTCATCCTATAAAGTTAACAAATAGATTAAAGTCACAACATTGACAATGTAATCCTTCCAATAAATTAGATGCTTCAAGTGGTCTAGGAGAAATATAATTTACCATCCCGGAAATCTTTTCATTGGTGGCTTCAAGCTGAATTTGTGAAAGTTTTAACTTCATTTCATTCACCTGTATGAAAATAAAAATAAAAAAGACTGCCGTAACTTACTTCCATACATGGCCAGACATAAATTTTACCATTAGCAAAGGACCTGGCTCTTAAAACTGACCGCAGAGATAGTCCATATGGGATACTAATGTTATGAAGGACCAAGTAAAGTTCAAGTTGAATATTACCATGAAAAAGTAACAATATCAGTTTCCATTTAAACAAGGCAATTCAGACTATAAAGGCGGACGAGCATATTGATAATATTAGTCACAATCCAGTGATTCTGGGGAGAAAATTGAAACACAGTTCATTTAACTGATCCTATATTTGAAAGTCCGTTCTTCAGATCTAACCACTTATCTTAATTGTATTAATATAATTATCCATGTTGTAAAGAAAATCGCCATCTCTTACATCATTAGCATTAAGCTGGTTTAACTCATTTTGCTCCTCAACTTTCAGGCTCAAAACTTCTAGCTTCTCTGTTAGATGCCCTCTAGCTGACTGCACATATTGATCAAGCAAAATTGTTCAGCAATCAACACTGGTGTAAAATAGCTAAACCGTGAAATTTTTTATGTCAGCAGATGCGACTTACATCTATTTTTTCAGGCAAATTCTCCAATTGCTTTGTCACAGATATTACATCAGAAAATGACCATCCCTGAAAGAGGGACATAAAAATAATAAATGCATTAATAGCATCATTACATATAATTTCTATCATTAGTTCAATTGCAGATACATATAATTTTGGGATTAGATAATAGTCTCACCTTACACCACATGTAACAAAATCCCACAGCTAATAATGCAGCGGCTGGTAAAAGGTAAGATGCATAACTCCCTATGTGCAAATGATTCACATCAACTTTTTATAGTTAGACAACAGAAATCCTGATATAGAGAAAGATATTACTTTGTCATCATATCAAATCACACCATACTTTCATAACATGACAGTAACAGGCAAGACGATCAGAACACTGAACAAATGGGAAACTGTTACAAAACAAGTGAAAGTGTTTTCAAGCATCATCAATGGATTGGGAAAAAAACAAAGCTGAATGACACTTTGAAACTTGCTGCAAGGAGACCCTCCAGAGATTGAAGACACTGCCTAAATTCTCCAAACACTCCAAACCAAAAGGTTTCAACAACAGGAAGCCTTAGCCAACTGAGATTCCAAAATACAAAAAGTTCATCTCGCAAAAGTGCATTTGCTTCAGCACTTGTAAAGATCGGCAACAGGTTCTGAACTATTCCCACACATGGCACTATTATGTGGTGAAATGGTTGTTACTTGTTTAAGGCCTTGAAAGCACAAACATATGAAAGGGGGAAAAATGCAAAACTCATGACAAACTGAAACATAATTCATTCTACATACCGTTACAGGAACAATTGCAGTTGAAGGTGACTGCAGGATTGGATAAGGTCAACTCCCTAATCTCCTGAGCTAGTTGCCGAATCTGAAGTTAAAACATGCAGGTTTGATGTGCATTAATTGATATATTCCCTCTAAAGATACAAGTTTTATGATGAATTATCCTGCAACGCAACAATAATCAAATCCAAAGTTATGGGGTAAAATAAAGGTTTCGTCCTTCAAATAGATCACCATAGATACTCCTGTCTTATTCATCACAAGGTTTCTTCATATGGGCAAAAGGTCAGGGTGGAGCTGATCCACTGAGCTAGCTTCTAACATTAGCTATGACCAAGCAAGTTGTCGGAGTAAAGACAATAAGTGCTTATTTAGCAAATTTGGAATATACGTTTGGTTGCTTTGATGAGATATGGGTTTGTCCATCTGATTGACAGGCTTTTGTAGCCGTGAAGTTTACGGGTGGGAACATAACATTCTCCAGCCTTGTAGTTATTAAAGGTTTCTGCCACATCCCCTTTAAAAGAGAATTGTTTTTTCTATTTATGGATTTCTACAAATGGTCTTCTTTTATTTCTACTCCTATTTTTCGTGTAGAAGGGGAAGGGGTGCCCTTGTGGGCATTCAAAGGAATTGGAAGGTTCTTTTGAATTAGAATCAGGTTTCTTTACCACGATTTTAGTTCACGGATTTGCCGTTCATATGAAAACAAATATCTTACAGTCTTCACTTAGTTCCCCCAAAATCAATTTCTTATGGCCTGCCCCATTGCCTTGTACTAAATGAAAAACAGTCAGAATTTTACAAAGACAAGGAAGCCACCAGATAACATTGATAATTTTGCAATACCAGAGCGGCAATGGCTGCAGTGTCACATCGACCGGGTAAAAACTCAGCTTCATTATAATCCTTCAGCAATGCCTGAAGTTGTGCAGTGAGATCAGAAGACCGTTGGCTCCTCCGCACAACAGAGCCAGACCAACCTAAAATGCAGTAAAGTAAAAACAGAACTTGTACCAAGAAAAAGGAAAAAGTTCTCATCAGTTAATGATCAGCGATGAATAACAGGGATACACTTTTTCCTTTTTGAGCAAATTATCTGAGACAAGCAAAAAGTGTCATGTAAGTAATGAGAGGGACAAAAAGGAAAAACTTTTTCCCCTCTTTATAAAGGTTCCGCAGCGATTGAAGTTGCGAGCTTCTTGTTCAGTCTTTAAACCATAGACAGAATTTCCAGTGTCATACAAGTTAACCAAGAAAATAGACTTCAGGAGTTTATCACAAGGCTAAAACAAAGTTAGGAGCTGAATTGGCCGGAAATTCACCGACAATTTAAATCAAACAGGAGGATCTAAGAATGAGATATAAAGTAGAACGCTCACTAGTTGGGACAAGGATAAGAAATTTGGAGTTTTGACGCGCTTGTGATGCCATTTTCCGTCAATGATCTGAACGTACTCAAGCTTATCGGAAAAGCTCAGTATCAGTCGATATCACTTCCAGCTACAACAAATCGATGGGAATTCAACTGACACAAGAACAGATTCACACACTCAAGAAGAAGGAAGAGAAGCACGGTTAAATACAGAGAGAGAAAGAACTCAGAGAAAGATTCGATTACACCATTTCCTTAACGTCGTTCGACTATTTAAGCTTCGTGAGCTGCTCGAACCTTCTACGTAGTCGAATCTACGTCTGACGCCACGTGGCTCGTCCCCTCCACGTCGTCCCCTCCATCGCTACCGTGGCATGGCTCTGGCTCGATGAATTTGGCCTTCGCCTCAAGGTCAAACCGAGCATTGTTGGAACAAACGAACTCGAGTAGACCATCCACGAAGTTCGCGCGGGCAGGGGTGATTTCCATTTTATTTTTATTTTCCGGGCAAAATACGGTACAGGGCCATGGAAAAACTTGATAATATTAAAGAATCACAAAATCGTCTAGAAGGCCATTGTCATTTCATAAAAGCAGTAGATTACAAAAAAAAATTATTAAGTTAATTATTTATAATAAATAGGTGATATTTTTTAAAATACTATCATTAATCATATGTATTAATTAAAATTGTCATTTGACAAAAATTTTAACGTGTGTAACTATAAGGACTATTTTAAAAAATAGATAAATATAAAGGACAAAATGAATCAAAATATTATATCTATACCCTAATTAAATGTTAAACTAGTTCTTATATTAAGGATCAGATATTTGAAATTAAAACTACTGAAGATTAATTGTAAATATAAGGAATTCAATTATAAATCGTAGAATACAAGTTGTAATTCGTTTTTAAATGATGAAAATTATGTAGATTTTAGAAATTTAATTTCCCAATTTTAAAAACTCATTTGTAAATAATGAAATATTAATTACAAATCAATTGCAAGTTATATTTTGTAAATATTAAAATCTTAATTGTAAATTCCAAAAGACTCGATTCTAAAAAAAAAAATGATTGATTGACTTTTTAAATGTTTTGATTTGATTCACAATTTATAATTGATTTGCTATCAATTTTTCAATATATGCAACTAAGATTATAAGACTTACAGCTGAACCTTTAAGACTTACAAAATTTTTTTCAAGTCACAATTGATTTGAAATTAATTTTTCAAGATTTATATTTGAGCTTCATGGTTTGCAAGTTACAACTGGATACTTCACAATTATTCTCTCTGAATTAAGTTAATTAAATCACTAACAACAATTTTGTTTATCTATTAAAATATATAAAAATAAATATTAGAATATTCTTACTCAAAAAGAAAATTGACTTCCTTATATTTTCATAAATGACATTGAATAAGGAAAGCATTGAAGCATGCATCATAATTTTTAAATTATCATTACTCCTGATAATAAGAGTATATCTTTTCTTTATTTACCCACTTGTAATTTTTACGGATATACCATTATGGCTTCATGAATAAACCAATAAAGAATACCTTAAAATGATTTTGAACTAAGACACAATTTAGTGGAAGCTATATTTTGCATATGAGTTATAAATAATACTCCTCCGGTCCTTAATATAGGACCCTTTTGACTATTTTGATTAAATTAAGGATGTTAGTTAAATTAGGTAATAAGTATAGATATCCCAAAATACTCTCGGTTTACACTTCTAAAAAGAAACTGACATTTGAAAAAAATTCAAGTCTAGTTAACTCGCCTCCTCCGGTACCAACGTCGTTCAAGTTCTCCTGGCTCACATACCGTCCAAGTTGTCGGTCTCACTCATCAACTGCTTGGTTCGTTGATATTGTTTCTCTAGATTTCGGATTTTCCATCGATTTCAGTTTTGCTTGCGGTCAATGTTGTCTCTAGATTTTGGATTTCCGTCAGATTTCGGTTTTGCTTGCTTCGTTCGTCAATGTTGTTTCTCTGGATTTTAGATGTTTATCGATTCCAGTTTTGCTTGCTTAATTGTTGATGTTGTTTTTCTGGATTAGTGTCCACATTTCTGATCAGTGTGAAACGAAACTTGGTATTAACTTGGTATGAAATCGATTTTAGTTTTGCTTGCTTAGTTCATCAGTGTTGCTTCTCTGGATTTCAGATTTTGCTTGCTATAAGTGACCACTGTTGAGAATCAATCTGACTCAATGCCGTTGAACTTGGACTTGAACAGTGACGAAATTGGCGCAGATGATGGTATTAATATGCTTTCAGGACTTCAGAGCTTATTGTTATCCTAATGAAAAATTAAGAACATTCTAGGAATCTGATAAATTACTAATTTGATTTCTAATTCTGTAATATCACATTGCTTTTATGTCATTAATGGTTTGGTTATTACTCTTGGACCTGAGGAATTTTTGGGTTAGCGAGAGGGTGTAACTTAATTCAATGTTTTGTTTCTGTTTCTTTATTTGTTTTTTATTTTCCTGTTTATAAGAAAAAGAATTATTTTTTTTTCTTCGGGCAGGAACTTTTCTGTTTGATTGGGTAAAATATAAATAGAAGATTATATTTTCTGGGCACAAAGAAAATAGATAGTATGATTATTATTATGCTATTCCTCGGAGGTAAAAAAATCCAATTACCTTGAATGGGTATTTGTATGAAAATATTTTTTTAAAATGTTTAAATTATTTTATTAAAAATATAAAATGGTAAAATTGATGTATGTGTGGAATCAATAAGTAATAAGTATTCATTCACTTTATAAAATATATATGTGTATTATTAATGAATAATGAGTATTATTGTGGTATTTAATTATCTAATAGGGGTAATTTAGGAAAGAATGAAAAAATATGAGAAAGGAGTCCTATATTTAGGACCAAGATTAACCTTCTAATTGGGTCCTATATTAAGGACCGGAGGAGTACTTTTTATTCAAGATTCTATATATTAAGCGTATGATTCGTGGTAGCTTTGAAAGGGACATTCTGCTTTGGTTTCATAGAAAAATTGTGAGAATTGAAAGGATTAATGGGTATATTACGGCTAATATAACACAAATTATAAAATAGAAGCAAAATAACATCTTCACCTGATCACTCTTGCTTCCCGGGTAAGAAGTAGAGGGATTTAGAAACTCATACCCTTTATCTATTCATCTCTGAAGTGAAAAATATATACTATCTCTGGTTCTTAATATAAAACCTTGTTTGACTTTTATTTTGATCCTAAATATAAGACCCCAATCCACTTTGTCTCTCATATTTACATTTTTTTTCCAGATAGTCTTTCTAACAATAATAGTTTTAGCCAATACGCTTGATTAGTAAAGATATTTTAGGAAAGACAACACTTATTTCCTACAAATAACTAATTTAATTTTTTTTCTTAATCTTCTCAAATTAGTTAACTAGTTTTTATAAATAAGACCGGAGGTAGTATATTTTAAATTAAAAAATGGTCAGGTCACTATGAAGACTGTTTTTTGGTGATAAACGGGGGCCTAAGCCCAACAAATCTCAAAAGACAGACAAGCCCAAAGTAAAGGCAACAAACACAGAAGTTGATAACGATCCTCCCTCCTTTGGCTCAAGCTGGGAACAGCATTTTGGCTTGGAATGCAACAAATGATGGCACGTTCACTATAAAAACTGCTTACTTTATGCTTGAGGAACCCCCAGAAAATGCTTACAGCCCAATTTTTAAACTCATTTGGAAATGGAAAGGTGTTGAAAGAGTTAGAGTTTTCATGTGGATAACTTTTAATAATCGCCTACCAACTAATGCTAGGAGGAGCAAATAGTTTCCAACCTCCACTAATTGTTCTTATTGCAATGCGGGTTGTGAAGATGTTCTTTACATATTAAGAGACTGTGATTATGCAAGACAATTGTGGCTGCGATTAATTAATCCGAGGCATCTTTCTCAGTTCTTTGCACCTTGGCTTGGTGACTGGTTCGCTCTAAATCTTAAAAGAGACTTGCGAATTATGGAGGATGGTTGCTGGAGTCAAATATGGGGGATTACAGTCTGGAAATTATGGCTTTGGAGATATAAGTTTGACGTGGAGTTCGAAAAACCAGCAGGCCCGAGCTCTGTTATTATGAATTCTTGGAGAAGTTATGCCCACGTACAGGAGGAGGAAAGTGCTTTGTTATTGAATAGATCTGTTTCTGCAATTTGGGAACCTCCACCAGGGAATTGGATAAAACTAAATGTTGATGGTGCCGTTTCATCTTCTTTTAGCCTAGGTTGATGTGGGGGAGTTCTTAGAATAGTAGTGGAAATTGGATTGCGCGCGTCACTCATTTTTTGGGCATTTGTACAGTCTTTGAAGCAGAGGAATAGGCAATCTTTAAAAGCCTACAGCTTGCTTGGGACCTTGGGTTTAGAAAAGTCACTTTGGAATCTGATGCTAGGAATCTTGTAGATATGATCATTATTGTATCTGTTGATGATAGATATAACCTGATGATGATACAAATCTAAGGCTTTTATGGAGTATTCATGGGATTTGAAAGTCGCTTATATTTCAAGGCTACAAAACAGAGTTGCAGATGCTTTGCCTAAGGAAGGTTTGCCTAAATCCCTAGCTTTTTTTATGAGTGAAGGGGCAAATTTACCTATTGTAATACTACTTCCGGTCCTAATTATAAGAGTCAGTTGACTAATTTGAGGAGATTAAGGAAGTAAGTTAAGTTAGTTATTTGTCCTAAATAGATATTGTCTTTCCTAAAATATCCTTACTAATCAAGTATATTAACTAGAACTATTATTGTTAGAAAGGCTACTTTGAAAAAAAAAATGTAAAAATGTGAGAGATAAAATGGATTAGGGTCTTATAATTATAACCAAAATAAAAATCAAATAGGGTCTTATATTAAAGACCGGAGGTAGTATCTAAAAAAAGTATCAGACATCAAAATAAAATGTTAAGTACAAAAATGCGCATGAGCTTTTGAAAACGAGACAATAATGCCTACGCCGTTAATTGCTTCAACGATAACCGTTAGAGAACATTTTGACTGAAAAATGATGCTGACATGGGTGCATACGTGGAATAATAATATTCTAACTGAAAAATCTAAAAAATTATGAAAACTCTTCCAACCCACTATCGTCCCTTCGCTTCCTCCTCATGACTGATCCTTTCCAGTTTCTATCATCATCCCACCGGCGCCACCATCACCATTGGCCCCTTCCATTGTCCTCCTCCTTCGCCGGTAACATAAAGCAAACTGAAAACTGAAAAGGTTGAAAATTAATACTTACATTGAACATTTACTAAATATTTCATAGACTGAAAAAGAATTTTCAAACCAGCATTATGACAGATTTGCATAGTTGAACATCAACAAATTTACTATTCAAACTCAAACGAAAATATTCACAGAAATGTAAAAGCCAAAGAAAATTATGACCGCATCAATGAAAGTTTGAATGAAAAGAAAGAGTTAAGCATGAGGAATCCAAACCATGAAGGCAAGAATTTTCCCCTTTTCTGTGTCAAGCCTCGATCGACAGAGAACCCCCAATATTAGCCCTAAACCTTTCCAGAGAACTCTGCCGCCAAGCTAAATTTGCCCCTTCATCATCTTCTTTTTTCTCCTCATCTTCTCAAACCGACTCCAGCAAACGATACCCTACTACCACCTTCATCAAGATCAACAACTCCAAACACCATCGAACACCATCATTCAGATCAACCAAGATCAAATGCCATCAAACCCCGCAATCACGATCAACAACCTTCTTCTCTTCCAATACTCGAGTTTGCCACCAAATCTGCTTGCCAACCACCCATTCTCAAAGATTGTAGAACTTGTCAAACATTTACCGCGAAGTCCATTCGTAAATCTCCATTTTGGACCAACCACTCCCCTACTTATTTGTAAATCCCTTTGGGATTATTTGAAATGACTTAAAAACTTTTTAATTATGAGTTACAAAATACGAAATAAACATAAAATGAGCATGTGAGATAATTTTTGTCTCTATTTATATAAACATACTTATAAATTGCAACTCCAAACAAGCCTGAACTTTTTTTCATTGCTGCTTTTTATGAATAATTCAAGATTTTATATGAAGATTGATGAGATTTTGTGTTGATTAGGTGTGAGACAGAAGCATCAGAAGGAGGAAGGCTTTTTCCTTTTTCTTTCTAGCTGAAAGGGTATTTTTATCTTTTTGATTTTATATCTTTAAATAAATATCAAAAACATATTTAGTTACCCAATTCAACATTGTACCAAACAAACTTATCGTAATCACCATTACATTACATTTTATTCTATTACATTCTCATTAATTTCGTGAACCGAACGAGCTGTCTTCAAATCATATATGCAGGAAAAAATCCTAGAATCAATGGAACTGTTACTTTTACGTAGACATGGGATTTTCCTTTGATTTTTTTTTACCCCTAACCTCTCGGGTTAATATAAATTTTGATTCTTCAAATTTAGGCCAGTTTTGATAATGGTTCTTGAAATTTAAAATACATAGTATTTTACAAAACGTTGTTCTCTGATACCTTTACACCGTTAAATTCGTCCGAGGTGGCACTAACATCGTTAACCTAATAAGGTGGACACATATGCTGGCACATTTGTGGGTTGATGACCAGGACATTAAAGCTAAAGAAAGGGACCGTTGAAACGAAATGGGCGCTTATCGTCACCAAGCACGTTGTTGATCTCTCCCACTAATTCACCTTATGATGGATTCATCTTCAAGAAAAATACAATTCCATGGTCCAAGTGGCATATTTTATTTCCAGAAAAAAGTGGTATATTTTATGTGTGGCAGAGAGAATGGTGCCCAAGACTCAAGCTAGCTTGCTTACTTACAATGGATTCATCTTCAAAGTATGCCATATACTGTGGTTATAAGATCTTGGAATAACATAAGTAAATTAATGTTTTTTCAACTTGCAGCTTATATACCGTGTCATTAAAAAAAAAAAAAACCGTTTTAACAGGTGCCAATTCCACTTTATAATGTGTACTCTATTGATTATGCCTTGCCAACGTTATTATATGCAATTGAAACTTATCATATCCAACTATGATACTGTCAGGACATTAGTAAAATTTATGATATCCAACTAAAATAATCCTAAGGTACAACTCAAATTACATCTCTGTTTGTCTCTGTTTTTGAGACAAAAAACAGAGCTAATAAAATAAAGATCATGCTAGTATTAATGGCCATTCTTCATGCTAGTATCAATGGCCCACATTTCGGTTTGTATTTTAATTCAGAGATTGCCTAATACACTACATATATACCTATTCCACTTTGATACAGAGATGATATATATATAGATATATATATTCTACTTTAATGTAGATGTAGCTCGTTGGATAATTAGCAAAACGAATGGGAGAAGACTAGTTATCGTGTGGGATCGTTCATTAACCTCGTCTTGTAACAGCACGTATCCTCTCTCTCTACACATTAATAATTTTCTTTTTTAATTGCATAACTCCATCAATTCATGATTTCTCACAACTCTAGAGATCACATGCACACACATCTAATTGGGATGGATGGTTCTTCCCAATGAAAGATATCAATTAATTGAAGGTTCTATTAGCTTTGCACCATAGGGGCATCCCACAAACATAGAAACTGGCCCACATGAGAGTTGAGCCGCTAACTTCAGGTACCTGATCTTTGTTTCAAAAACATATGATCGAAATATGTTGTAGTATATGTGACTGGCGATGATGATTTAAATTTTTATAGTACTGGTCACCTAAGAATTAACAGAAGAGAAGCGAGAACCGTGAATATTGATTTCTTGGACCTTTCTTACCTTCGCTAGAGTGCTTTCGCTGAACCTTTCCAGCCTTTGCCCTTCCTGACCTTCATCGACCCTCCATATGTAGTAACCCCTTTGCTTTCCGGTCAGTGCGTTTTTTCAAACCCATTTATTATTTATTTCTTTCTTTTTTTTTTCCAGATAAGATCCATATATGTGCCAGCTTATATGACCACCTCATTGTGTTAACAGTGTCAGTGCCATCTCAAACAAAGTTAATGGTGTAAAGGTACCAGAGACTAATGTTTTGTAATGGCCAAAATTTGAGGGACTAATACTATACATTTTAAATTCCAGGGACCATTACCAAAACTGGCCCAAATTTGAGGGACCAAATATTGTTCTTGTTTATTTAATACTGAGTTTGTTTTGCCGTCATTTTGTGCCTATGTAAAATTATAAATGTCCCTTTAAAGAATTGAGATAACTTTATACTTCTCATGGGAAGAAGTTCCCACGAATTTCAGTTCTGCAGAGCCAAGCAGGCAACGAGCCAGGTAATCAATCATCGTTGAAACTAAGGTTGCGTTTGGTAGGAAGTACTGGAGATGAGGGATTGGAATTGAGATTACAATTGAGAAAATCTATTAGTAGAGTGTTTAGTATAAGAGATTGTTTAATATATGGGATTAATCAAATCCATATATGTGGGATTGGAGAATACCACGGGGGAAGTGGTATTCCCCAATCCCACCTTTATGGGTTTGTTTAATCCCAAATAACAAACAATTACTTATACTAAGTACTACTTCAATGATTTTTTTCAGTTGTAATTACAATTCCAATCCCTCATTTTTAATGCTTCGTATCAAACGGGACCTAAGGGTTAATCACACACCTAACCCATAATGTCCTTGCCCAGAGAAATGTTAACCGGGAATGATCTGTGTGCGCTTGTTCTCTAGATGGGGCCTTTTTCGTTGGCAAAACTGACACCACCTTTCTTTGTGTCCGAGACGGATTTCTCAACTGTGTCTGTTGTTTCAGTAATGAATTGCAGCCCCTGAATTACATTGAACCAAGTCACCAATGGACGGAGTTTGAGAATGATGAATTTGAACAATTTATAGAGAACTGACATACCTTAAGCGAAGATTTACCCTCAAGAGCCTTTGCTGAATGGTTTGCAGGTTCCGCGCTGACTTCCTGTCAAATGACTCCAACAATCAAATTAGCACCCCGGGGGGGGGGGGGGAGAAGAAGAAAGAAAGTTAACTCAACAGGCATGGACCTGTGGATAGGTATAGAAAGATGAAAAATCGAACCTTGAATATTCTACTGCTTGGCTACTCTTTAAACCCATCAGCTAATTGGCACAGATACCAGAGACCTGAGTTAGTTATGTCCTGCATGGAAATTTCAAAAGAAGCAAAGGTGAAAAATCATATGTGAGCACGCATGCGCATGTAAATCAGAACATATTCTAGACAATAATAGTTAATCCATGTAACTGCAAAGTTAAATCAATGACCTGTTTGCTTTCAACAAGCTTGAGCTTTCCTTCCTGTCAAGTTAATAAAATACATTAAAGTCGCAACTCCAACAATGCAATACTTCAAGTTAGTTGGATGCTTAAAAAGGGGAGAAATGTAGTTAACCAGGCCGGAAATCATTTGACGGATGAGTTCAAAATCACCCCCAATTTGTGAAAGGTTTGACTTCACTTCATTCACCTGTATGAAAATAAAAACAAATGAGCATGCAGGAACGAACTTCCATATATAGCCTGTGATGAACCTTGCAATTACCAAAGAAGCTGGCTCTTAAAACTGACTGAAGAGCCGGTCCACAAGGGATACTAATGTTATGAAGCAAGAAGCAAAGTTCAAGTTGAATTTTGCCATGCAAAAGTAACAACATCAACTTCAATCTTAACAAAGCAATTCAAAACATAAAGGAGAACAGGCATATTGATCCAGATGCTCATAGTCATAATTCATTGATTCTGAGGAATAACTTGAAACACAGTTCATTTGATTGATCCTATATTTAGAGGTGTCTTCTTCATATGTAACAACTTCTTGCATTAATAGAGTTGCCCAGGTTGTAAAGAAAATCAACATCTCTTACATCATTTGCAATAAGCTGCGTTAACTCATTTTGCTCCTCAACTTTCAGGTCCAAAACTTCTAGTTTCTTTGTTAGATGCCTTCTAGTTGACTGCATGCATCGTTTAAACAAAGCTGTTCAGCAACCAACACAGATGTAAGATGGTCAAACTGTGAAAATTTTATGTCGACAGATGCAACTTACAGCTAATGTTTCATTTACATTCTCCAATTGCTTGGTCACGGTTGCAACACCATTGGCCATATTACGCTTTGTCACAAACATTACATCAGAAAATGACCATCCCTGAAAGATAGAGGAAAAATATGATGAATGCATTAACAGCATCATTACATGCCACCATTGCTTCTAGATCAATTGCAGAGATATACATAATCTTTTGATTAAATAATAGTGTCACCTTCCACCGCACGTAGCAATAACCCATAACTCCTATTGCAGCAGCTGGTAATAGGTAAGACGCACAACTCCCTATGTGCAAATAATTCGCACCAACAGCATTTTATAGTTAGAAAAAAGAAACCCTTTTAGATAGAGAAAAATATTACTCTGTCATTATAATAAAATCACTCTACTTTTATAACATCAGAGTAACAGGCAAAATTAGAACATCCTAGTAGATCTAACAAGGTGATCATTCAAAACTACAACCAGGAAAATCCAGCGTCTCACTAACTCTGAAGGAACACATACTGAAGTACCAAAACAAAGGGAAACATTGTAAGAGGGATACCAGAAAGAAGCTGCTTTAACTGAGAGGAATATGCAGGGAAGTTGTTGTTTGTACCATTTATGGCTTGAAGCCATATCATGCCCACATGGCTCAGCCATTGCAGAGCATTTGAAAGCATTTTGAAGAACAAGAAGAAGAAAAGGAAGCTAAGAACAAGAAGGTTACAGGGGAGACAAAGTTGGGCTGCAGGAATAAGGGCTGGGCTTTTGAGGCCTTATATTTTAAGGCTGGACCAAGAGGAGGAAGACTTAGAGGCTATGGTGTTAAATCTAAGTCGTAAATATTGCTCTGTTTGATTGAAACGGTATGGCTTTTCATGGAAAAGTGTGGTTTGTTTTCCACCACCATCGCCACCTTTAGATGGGAAACAATTTGAGTGGGAGAGGAAGACTTGTTATTAATTCTTTTGTTATGATGGGAAGAGCATTTAAGAATTGAATTTCCGAAGATTCTGCAGTAAAATCTCAAACCCGTTAATTTGGCAGAAAAAAGTTCAAAAAGCATATGAATGTACTAAAAGTGGGCATCAGAGAGAAGAATGGTATTTAATTTATTTAAGAGTTTTGTTTCCCCAATACAATGAACTGAGTAGAAGTATGAGTTAGACGGAAAAAAAAACAGCTCTCTTTCATGCTTTGGTGATTATTTCGTCACTGTGATGTCGTACACAACCTTATTAGCCGTTTAAAACAGTTTATAAATAGTTTATAAGTAGTTTTTTAATAGTGATTTACGAAATATAAGATAAGTATGTGAGAGGAGTTTTGTCTTCATTTACATAAAACTGTTTATAGGGAATTTTTTAAACCCTCCCAAACAGGGCCCATGTGTCCCAGCCGGAAACTTGTTTGTTGAGTTTAAACAACGACAAAGTGGATCTACTTTGAAAGAGGACTCGAACACGGCAGTCTTTTGAGTCATATACAGCGATCGTAACAAATCATCTCTGGATTAAAGATGTTTCTTAAACCATTCACCAAAACTAATAGAAGGGACATCAATTAATTATTACAAGAATGTTCTGGAATATTATTTGATATGATGAATATTTTCTTTGGTTGCTGTTTTTAGCTAATTATATAGAACTAGTTGAGGAATGAGGAAGTAATTCAAAGGTCACTGATTTAATAATGATTGAATCAAGATCAATACAATCATGATTAAAATAATATAATTTAATTAAAATATGCATAAATTTGTATATATAATCTTAAAAAGAGTAAACGAAACAAAACATAAAATCATACAAAATCCAACAAAATAGAAATATTAAAGTACAAATTTGGAGGACTGCTAAGTTTTTTTTAAAAAAAAAAACTCAAAATGATGCTATATCATACTCATCAAAAAGGGGGGGGGGGGAGGGAAAGGTAATATTCAACCTAATCAGCCGGTCCAAAGCTCTTGATTAGACCGAATATGAGGTTGATATACCGGTTTATTAGTTTGATTTACTACCATTGGCCTCATAGTTGGATTTTAACATCAGGTCATTAAGTAGAAATTGTAAATCTTGTAATATTAGGTCATTACCCCTCTAATTTTTTTTTTAAAAAATTGACTAACCGACCTTGGCTGAATTTCAATATTCTGATTCTCTTTTGCGTTTTCTTTTCTGGGATTTTTTTTTCCTGCTCATCTTTTGTGTATGCGTCTGGTCTTATTGACTGTTATTTTGTCTGGTTTCCAAGTCTTCTTAGTTGTCATTTGTTTCAATAGGTGTACTTTTTGGTTCTTGAACATAACTAGTTTTGGTACAATGCGGCAGTCTCTGAGTCATGAGTGAGAGTTTATTGATGAAATTTGATGGCACTGTCCTCTTTCCTCTAAAAAGCGTCATTTATTTGATATTACATTTAATTATAATTATAAGAGTTAGTTAACTAATTTAAAAAGATTAAGAAAATAAGTTAAGTTGGCTATTTGCAATAAATAGATGTTGTCTTTCTTAAAATATCCTTACTAATCAAGTTTATTGGTTATAACTATTATTATTAGAGGGATTATTTTGGAAAAAAATATATAAATATGAGAGATAAAATAAATTAGAGTTTTATAATTAGGATCAAAATAAAAATCAAACAAAACCTTATATTAAGAACCAGATAGTAATGTGCTAATAGAAAACTAGAAGATTTGATTACATCAATAAACACTACTTCGGACCCCTTTAACACATCATGACATCAATATAATGAAGACAGGTTGAGATTTTTTTTTATTTTTTCTGATTTCATATTTGTCCCAAAATTTATCCCTGCTCATCTTCACAACAATCAATTAATTAATCAAGTCTCTTCCAAGAGAAGCTTCTATCACTATGAGACAAATACGAGGAGAATTGGTTGGAATTAATTACGGCGCGTGCGTATAACAGGGTGGGCCCCATATGGGTTCGAAGGCAGAGTTTCTTTCAACATTAACGGTCAAAGTTTCTCTCAGCACTCAGCCGCCAAAGTCTGTGACACGTGGCGCTACCACGATGCCCGCTCACTATTACACCAATTCCTCATTCATGCCCTTTATCACGGCCTCCCCCTCTCTCCGGCTATCAAACGCTCACTCCCGTGTGTCCCAGGTCAGCCTAACCGCACCTCTTTACATTATTGCAATGGCATATGGAATTTAACCCCACAAAAAAAAAAAATTATACACACCTTTTCTTATGGACTTTAAATAAAAACTTACCAAAAAAATATCCACCCAGTCTTAAATTCATCTAAAAATAAATGGTGATGTTGTTATTAGAGTAATTTACTATTGACACTTAATATAAAATCTATTTTATACTATAAACTAGATTTTACAAGTACTTTATAATCGGTCTTCACATTAGGTATAATTATTTTGAGCTAATACTTATAATTGGTGAAAAATAAAAATTAGCAATTCTCTTGACTTGAAGTACAGGTGTAACATTTTAATAGGAGGGAGGGAGGTAGTGGAGGGCAGCAGAGAGAACGGGCAGAGGAGAGAAGCTACGCCCTAATTGATTAAAACTAGAGGGACTCAATTCAAAATATGATGAACCTCTAAGTACCATCAAATTAATTATCCCTTTTCCTTTTGGCCAAAAGAATTACTATTTATTTTCTTTAGTATTTTTTGCCAACAATTATTTTCCATTTTTAATTATTACTTTTGCTATTAAGCAATTGTATTTAGTGTGCTGTTTTTTTTTTGGCGCATTTTGAATAACGAAATTAAACTGTAAGTTTAGTTTACAATATAATATCAGCCATATATATAAATGAATTTTACATTCTATGATTTATTATTCAGGAATTTTTTTTCACAGAAGTTAATATAAATACTGTAGAGATGAAGTAACTATAAAATTAAGAAAATTATATATGTATGTTAATAGTGATTTATTGCAGTTGTTGTCATGGAAATATTAAAGATAGCTTAGCCATATTCTCAGTAAAGAGAACTCTTCCATATGTTTTTCCAAATATTTTCGAAAATTTCAGGCTGGAAGTTTTGATTTATGTTGACAAAAATTAACAATGAGAACTTTGGGAAGATCGGGGCAGCTCAAATTTGTTAAAAATTGTAGAGAAAGAATTAAGTGGAGGTGAGCAGCTTGGAATATGGCATGTGCATAGAAAGGGCTTTTATTGGTAAATCCTGGCTTTTAGCAAAAAGAGGTGGTGATGTTTTTTTTTGACAAACCATCCCAGAAGTTGAAGATGTTTTTGTACAATGGTTTTGTTGGTGTGACCCAATGGTTTGTCACAAAATAGGACGGGCTTAGATGATGCACTACTCATACAAAGAAACAATGAGAAGTTTTAGGGTTTAGGGCATCATATGTCCCATCTCTCTATTACCTCTTTTATTGTCTTTCAGTTTTTTTCTATTTCTCAAATTTTTTTATTATTAGATTCTACGTAAAACAAGTGAAATTTTCGTATCCCATAGGTAAAAAAATAGTGTTGTTTTTAATGATTTTTTAAAGAACATTTTAAAATGGGTGCTGTTACTTTTAAATTTAGATGCCAATTTTTTTAAAAAATCATTAAAAAAATTGAAAATAACACCATTTTGACTTATGGGATATCAAAATTTGATTCATTTTATGTAAAAGCTAATGATTTTTTTTAGGAAAAAAAAAAGCAAAAGCATTTGGAGAGTAGGAAAAAAGCAATGGGGCAGTTGGGACCAAAATCCGAACTCTAGAGCAATTTTAAAGGACACCTCCTTGTTTAAAGGAGACTCCGAAGTTAATGTTTATACCGACTCATGGGATTTAGAGATTTCTTGTTTGCAGATATGACATAATCCTGCTCATAAAATAGAAATTGCTTAAACAATGGCAGGGGTTTTTTCTTTTTTTAAAAAAATATTTTCTTTGCTAGAAAGAATATAAGAATGGAAAGGAATCGAAAGATAGATTACATTTCTAAAATAGAGCTAACAAAAATATAGATTATATTTCTAAAACAGAGTTAAAAATAAAATAATATTTTCAAACTTGTTTTTATATTAAAAGTTCTGAAATAAAATTTGGTCAACCTCAACCCAAACTAGCTAGCCAAAACCACAAAGTGTCTTTCCTCCAAAAGAGAAATTTTGATTTTTTATTCAACCTAAAAAGTTTAAATTATTCTTAATGATCCAGTCAATCCTGACAATTAAGATACACTCTATTATCATAATTTTTTTTAAAAAAGCTACAAATAGATCTTCAGATTCTGAACCCTTTTTTGGGGGGCCAAAGATTCTGAACCATTCATATTGATTGGATTTTTAAAATTTTATGCAAAATAATGCGCATCTTCCTGCAATAACATCTGGAGCTCCGAATTCATATATGAACTTATTTTTTGCCAAATTCAAAGCAATAAGTGAGCTTTTAAGTCTAATTCGTTGATTTATCAGTCAAGACAACAGGTTCCTGTTTAAAAAATTGCCAAAACTTCATACTTCCCGGAAGTTCTTATGAATCTGAAGCAAAGGGCTCCAGCCAAAATTCCTTAAACCATCCCTACAGCCAAATGCTTAACCATAGAGTATACAAAAATGTTTACCCTTAGTTATATCAAATAGCTGAAATGCAATTAAGATGCGCCTATAATTTTCTAAATTATTACCACCAATCCCCCTGTAGAATTAAATTCTTGTATAATTTACCTACGTTCCCAAAATTGAAAATTCTTTTGAAAAATCAATTGCGGATATTTATCCTTTAATCACACCCATTCAACGGCGTCCCCATCCTGAGGAGCTTTAATCTGATACGGTCCTTGTATGACTGTTTTCGAACTGGTGCCTTCTTTCCCAATCATCTGCAAGCCCTGAACAGTATCGAATCAAAAGTCACCATTGAACAAAGTTCGAGAATGATTCAAATGGCAAAAGTGACTATTTGATTTTTTAACTTTACATTCAGTTTGATCTCTTAATTCTGGTAAAATAAAAGTTTGATCTCTTAATTTTATAAAGTATCTTTTTCAATCTTATAACCCTTATACCATTAGTCTCAAAGGATGATTTTTTTTTTGGTGGTCATCATTATTATTTTTTAAAATCAAATTCAATATGTTAGTATTTGCAAATATTTTTCAATATTTAAACTTCTAATGAAAATATTTTTTTTGTTCATAGAACTAATGATATGGTTAGAAAACTAAAACCTTACATGTAAAATTTAAAAAAAAAAAAACAAAAGCACACTTTTGCCTTGAAGAATTTTTACAAAATTTGACATACCAAAGTTGATGATTCCCCCTGTTCTGCGCTGACTCCCTGTCAATTGTCAAATGACTCAAGCAACCAAAATTAGCAAGACAGAAAAAAAAAAAGAAGGAAAAAGAGAGTTAATGGGCATGGACCTTGAAGATGAAGAATCCTAGCCGATAAATATAGAAAAATTAAAAATCTGACCTCTGAGATTTTTCTGTCTCGCTCCTCATAAGATTCAACAGTACTTTGGCACAGACGCCAGACAGCTTCGTTAGTCTTATCCTGCATGAAAAATTCAAAAGAAAAAAGGTTTAAAAATCATAAAATTATGCGCGTACATGCCCGCTTGTGTGTAAATCAGAACAAATACTGGTAGTTAATCCATGCATCTGCAAAGTTAAATAAATAACCTGTTTGCTTTCAGCAAGCTTGAGCTTTTCGTCCTATAAAGTTAACAAATAGATTAAAGTCACAACATTGACAATGTAATCCTTCCAATAAATTAGATGCTTAAAGTGCTCTACGAGAAATATAATTTACCATCCTGGAAATCTTTTCATTGGTGGCTTCAAGCTGAATTTGTGAAAGGTTTAACTTCATTTCATTCACCTGAATGAAAATAAAAATAAATAAGCGTGCAGTAACTTGCTTCCATATATGGCCAGACATAAATTTTACCAATAGCAAAGGACCTGGCTCTTAAAACTGACTGCAGAGATAGTCCACGTGGGATACTAATGTTAGGAAGGGCCAAGTAAAGTTAAAGTTGAATATTACCATGAAAAAGTAACAATATCAGTTTCCATTTAAACAAGGCAATTCAGACTATAAAGGCGGACGAGCATATTGATCCTATTAGTCACAATCCAATGAATCTGGGGAGAAAATTGAAAACAGTTCATTTGACTGATCCTATATTTGAAAGTCCGTTCTTCAGATCCAACCACTTGTATTAATTGCATTAAGATAATTAGCCATGTTGTAAAGAAAATCGCCATCTCTTACATCATTAGCATTAAGCTGGTTTAACTCAATTTGCTCCTCAACTTTCAGGCTCAAAACTTCTAGCTTCTCTGTTAGATGCCCTCTAGTTGACTGCACATATTGATTAAACAAAATTGTTCAGCAATCAACACAGATGTAAAATGGCTAAACTGTGAAATTTTTTATGTCAGCAGATGCGACTTACATCTATTTTTTCAGGTACACTCTCCAATTGCTTTGTCACAGATATTACATCAGAAAATGACCATCCCTGAAAGATGGACATAAAAATAATAAATGCATTAATAGCATCATTGCATATAATTTCTACCATCAGTTCAGTTGCAGATATATACAATTTTGAGATTAGATAATAGCCTCACCTTACACCACATGTAACAAAATCCCATAGCTACTAATGCAGCGGCTGGCAATAGGTAAGATGCATAACTCCCTATGTGCGAATGATTCACATCAACAACTTTTTATAGTTAGACAATAGAAATCCTGATAGATAGAGAAAAATATTACTTTGTCATCATATCAAATCGCACTATACTTCTATGACATGACAGTAACAGGCAAGACGATGAGAACACCAAAAAAATGGGAAAACTCCTATAAAATAAGGGAATGTGTTTTCAGGCATCATCAATGGATTGAAAAAGCCAAAGGTGAATGACACTTTGAAACTTGCTGCTAGGAGACCCTCCAGAGATTGAAGACACTGCCTAAATTCTCCGACCACTCCAAACCAAAAGGTTTCAACAACAGGAAGATTTATCCAACTGGGGTTCCAAAACAAAAAGTTCATTTCACAAAAGTGCATTTGCTTCAGCACTTGCAAGTATCCGCAACTGGTTCTGAACTATGCCTACACATGGCACTATTATGTGGTGAAATGGTTGTTACTTGTTTGAGGCCTTGAAAGCACAAACACATGAAAGGGGGAAAAATGAAAAACTCATGACAAAATGAAACATAATTCATTCTACGTACCATTACAGGAACAATTGCAGTTGAAGGTGACTGCAGGATTGGATAAGGTCAGCTCCCTAATCTCCTTAGCTAGCTGCCGAATCTGAAGTTAAAACAGGCAGGTTTGATGTGCATTAATTGATATATTCCCTCTAAAGATATAAGTTTTATGATGAATTATCCTGCAATGAAACAGTAATCAAATCCGAAGTTATGGGGTAAAATAAAGGTTTCTTCCTTCAAATAGATCACCAAAGATACTCCTGTCCTATTCATCACAAGGTTTCTTCATATGGGAAATAGGTCAGGGTGGAGCTGATCCACTGAGCTAGCTTCTAACATTAGCTATGACAAAGCAAGTTGTCGAAGTAAAGACAATAAGTCCTTATTTAGCAGATTTGGAATATATGTTTGGTTGCTTTGATGAGATTTGGGTTTGTCCATCTGATTGACAGGCCTTTGTAGCCATGAAGTTTACGGGTTTCAGGAAACAATGGGAACATAACATTCTCCAGCCTTGTACTCATTACAGGTTTCTGCCACATCCCCTTTAAAAGAGAACTGTTTTCACGTTCCATTTATGGATTTCTACCAATGGTTGTTCTTTTATTTCTATTTCTATTTTTTGTGTAGAAGGGGGAGGGGTGCCCCTTGCGGACATTCAGAGGAATTGGAAGGTTCTTTTGAATTAGAATCGGCTTTCTTTACCCCAACTTTAGTTCATGGATCTGCCGTTCATATGAAAACAAATATCTTACAGTCTTCACTTAGTTCCCCCAAAATCAATTTCTTATGGCCCGCCCCATTGACTTGTACTCAACAGAAAATAGTCAGAATTTCACGAAGACAAGGAAGCCACCAGATAACATTGATAATTTTGCAATACCAGAGCGGCAATGGCTGCAGTGTCACATCGACCGGGTAAAAACTCAGCTTCATTATAATCCTTGAGTAATGCCTGAAGTTGTGCAATGAGATCAGAAGACCTTTGGTTCCTCCGCACAACAGAGCCAGACCAACCTAAAAAGTAGTAAAGAAAGAACAGAACTTGTACCAAGAAAAGGGCAGAAGTTCTCATCAGTTAATGAACAGTGATGAATGAAGAGGGACCATTTTTTTTTTTTTCCTTCTTGAGCAAATTAGCAATGAGACAAACAAAAAGTGTCATGTAAGTAATGAGACGGACAAAAAGGAAAAGTTTTCTTTTTCTGTATAAAAGTTCTGCAGGGATTGAAGTTGCGAGCTTCTTGTTCAGTCTTTAAACCATAAAGAGAATCTCCAGTGTCATGCAAGTTAATCAACAAAATAGACTTCAGGAGTTTATCACACGGCTAAAACAAAGTTAGGAGCTGAATTGGCCGGAAATTCACCGACAATCTAAATCAAACAGGAGGAATTTAAGAATGAGATATGAAGTAGAACGCTCACTAGCTGGGACAAGGATAAGAATTTTGGAGTTTTGAACCGCTCGTGATGCCATTTTCCGCGAATGATCTGAACGAACTCAAGCTTATCGGGAATGCTGAGTATCAGTCGATATCACTTCCAGCTACAACAAATCGATGGGAATTCAATTGACACAAGAACAGATTCAGAGACTCACGAAGAAGGAAGATAAACACAGTTAAATACAGACTGAGAAAAAGAACTGAGAGAGAGATTTCCTTAACGACGCTCGACTATTTAAGCTTCCTGAGCTGCTGGAACCTTCTACGCAGTCGATTCTACGTCTGATGCCACGTCGCTCGTCCCCTCCATCGCTAGCGTGGCATGGCTCCTCAGGGTCAAAGCGGGCATTGTTGAAACTAACGAACTCGAGCAGACCATCCGCGAAGTTGACGCGGGCAGAGGTGATTTCCATTTTATTTTTATTTGATTCCTTTCTGTCAATATCAATATTTTGTCACTGCATGTTCAAAATTATTCAAGATTGAATAGATTACACAGTATTGAATCATGAAATTACAAAATCGGATAGAAGACTAGACTAATTTAAATAGATTAAAAAAATTAATTAAATTAGTTATTTATAATAAATATGTATTATCTTTCTTAAAATATTTTTATTGATCAAGTGTACTAGTATTGGTTAGAACTACCATTATTATAAAAATTACTTTAAAAAAATAAATATAAGAGACAAAGTGGATTGAGATTTTATATTTAGGATTAAAATAAAAGTAAAAAAAAAACTTTTGTATTAAGGATCAGAGTTAGTATCCTAATTTCAAATTAACTAAGATCAATTGTAAATGTAAGGAACTCAATTATAAATCCTAAAATATTAGTTGTAATTCATTTTTAAATGATGAAAGTTTTGTAACTTCTAAAAATTTAATTTCCCAATTTTAAAAACTCATTTGTAAATAATGAAATATTAATTGCAAATATACTGTAAGTTATAATATTAAAATCTCAAGTATAAATTCCAAATTACTCAATTCTAAAAGTAAAAAGAAATGATTGGTTAATTCTTTTAAATGTTTTGATTTGATTCCCAATTTATAATTTCATTTGCTATTAATTTCAATATATGCAGCTAAGATTCTAAGACTTAACTGAGTTGTAATTAATTTTTCAACATTTATGTTTGAGCTTCATGGTTTGCAAGTTACAACTGGATACTTCACAATTACTGCTTAAATAAAATATTTCTGAATTAAGTTAATTAAATTTATCTATTAAGATATACAAAAATAAATATTAGAATATTCTTACTCATAAAGAAAATTGATTTCCTTATATTTTTATAAATAACATTGAATTAGGAAGCACGGAAGCATGCATCATAATTTTTAAGTTATCAATACTCCTAGTAATTAGAGTATACCTCTTCTTTATTTACCCACTGTTAATTTTTATGGAAATACCATTATGACTTCATGAATAAATCAATAAAGAATACCTTAAAATGATTTTGAACTAAGATATAATTTAAAGGGAGCTATATTGTGTATATAAGTGATACGTAATACTTTTTATTCAAGATTCTATACAATAAGCATATCATTCGTAGTAGCTTCGAGGGGGACAAGCTGGTTTGGTTTGATAGAAAAATTGTAAGAATTGAAAGGATTAAAGGGTGTATTGCGGCTAATACAACACAAATTATAAAATACAAGTAAAATAACATCTTCACCTAGTCACTCTTGCTTCCCGAGTAAGAAATTGAGGGGTTTATAAACTCACACTCCTCCTCTGTTCATCTCCGCATTGAAAATTTTTTATTTTCAAATTCAAAATCGTCGAGTCACTAATGAGGTTTTTTGTTTGGGTGATAAACGGGGCCTAAGCCCAACAGATCTAAAAAGATAAGAAAATCACGGTGTTTGAAGTCAATAAAAGCACTTAAAAAATGTTTTCCGAGTTAAAATTTTTTCATATATTTATTTTGAAGATGTTTAAGTGGACATCAAACTATAATTTTAAAATTAATTATATGGTATATAAAATAAGTATGTAAGATAAGTTTTATGTCGACTTATATAAAAGTACTTTTTAAAAGTGATTTTAAGAGTAGGAAAATGCTTGTTTCGTATATCATAAAATTATTTTTAAAACCATTATTTGATTTCATTTTTGCTCATGTTTCTGTGCGTAAACACCTACTCAATCTACAGATGAACTTCACAGAACAGTCTCCTCAAAATTATTTCTTCAAATTAATATTAATTGTCACGTCACTATGTAGAATTTATATTTAGATGCACTCTTTTATGAAAAAATAAATCAAATTATTGCAAGTGGAACTTTTTTTTGGGCCTGTACAAATGGAACCGCGCCATTCATACTTCTTACTGGATTGTTAAATTTTATGCCGAAGAATGCTCATTTTCCTGCCGTAACGCGAGGAGATCCAAATTCAAGTAGAAACCCGTCTTTTCTCACGTTCAAAATTCAAGCCAATTTGGCGAGTTTAGAGTCTAGTTCGTTGATTTACCAAACAGACCAGCGGATTTCCAATTCGATTTAGTTTCTCAAACCTTGAGCACCCGTCTTGAGAGTTCATCCAAAGATTAGTGTTCAAAAGAATCTGGTATATGGCCTGGTCGTGTAAATTATTAACGGATAACGTGAAAATTTGCTCCAAAAATTTGTGTTTGGGAGCCTTAGGTATCCGAAAGTATTTGTTGATTCAATATTGCCTTGGATGTTTTCAAACCATAGCAATTTTTCCCTGCCCGTTAGCCAAGTTAAGTCTGACTGTTAGTTAATCAACTATGCTGAGTTGACTAGTCCATGTATTGTTCACATCATTTTCTTTTTAGAGTTAAAACGCAAATTTGTCTAAGAAGTTTTTGTTCAAAAACGTTGGGTATCCAAAAGTTTTAAATTGTAGCAGTATTTGCCTTAGATGTTATCCATATTAAATTTGACTATTAACTAACCAAATGTGCTGAGCTGATAGGTTCATGTGTGATTCACTTCATTCTTTATTCATAATCTTATGCCATTTCTCCAACACAAAAACAATTCTTTTCACACATCTATTATTTCTTCATTCGTTCTTAGTTTAGTACGTTTTATAAGAACAAAAGTAAAGCATAAAAATATAGTAAATAATATATGTAGAGAAGAATCTTGCAAGAATTTTTAAAAGATATAAATGATGAGGTCGATTTCAAACATAGCCACAGGTTTGGAAAGCATAGAAGCAATGATTTTTCCAGAGTTAGTACTAAATCTTCACCTTAAAAAAATAAAGTGGATCACACGTGGACCTATCAATTCAATATATTTAGTTAATTAATAGTCAAATTTAAAACGGATAATAGTTGGGGCCACATTATTACAATTTCAAAATTTCCGGATACCAAGCGCTCTTCAATAAAAATTTTTAAGGCAAATTTGCACTTCACCAACTCAACATAGTTGGTCATCTAACGATCAAATTTAACCTAGATAACGACTAAGGCGATATTCAGGTAAAAAATACTTTCGGATACCCAGCATTTCAAAGTGCAAACTTTCAAGATAAATTTTACACTTTAACCCAATTATTAATGACCTAATTCGATTATGCATAAAAGGGGATTATATGTAATTATGGTGTTTGCCTATATTCCTATTGTTTGGTTGGTTTCAATGTAATGCATCCCCACATGGGGGGGGGGGCTATGTAATCCCCGTTCCCATATGCTATAATCCAATTTTTATTCAAATGCTCCTCACCCTTCCCAGGCTTCCATCATCTTTCTTCTCCTCATCTCAAACCAACTCTAGCAAACGATACCCTACTGCCACCTTCATCCAGATCAACAACTTCAAATGCCATCGGACACCATCATTCAAATCAACCAAGATCAAATGCCATCAAACCCCGCAGCGACGGTCAACGACCTTTTCTCCTCCAATACTCGAGTCCACTACCAAATCTGCTTGCTAACCCACCCATTCTCAAAGATCATAGAACTTGTAAAACATTTACCACCAAATCCATTGGTAAATCTCCATTTTCAACCAACCGATTCCTTACTCATTTATAAATCCCATAGGAATTACTTGGAATAATTTAAAAACAACTTTTTAATTATGATTTATAAACTATGAAATAAGTATAAAATAAACATGTTAAAAAAGTTTTATCTCAATTTATGGCAATGTACTTATAAATCACAGCTCCAAACAAGCCTGAACTTTTCTTCATTGCTGCTTTTTATGAACAATTCCTGATTTTGTATGAAGATTGATGAGATTTTCTGAGTTGATTAGGTATGAGAAAGAAGCACCGGAAGGAGGAACGGCCTTTCCTTTTCTTTTTCGTTGAAAGGGCATTTTTGTCTTTTTGATTTATCAATCTTTAAGAAAATATTAAAAACATACCCCCTTCAATATTGTACCAACAAGCTTATCCTAATCACTATTACATTACAATCTATTCTATTACATTCTCATTGATTCCACGAACCAAACGAGCTGTTTTCAAGTCATATATACAAGAGAGATCCTAGAATCAATGGAACTGTTACTTTTACGTGGACATGGGATTTTGACCCTTTCATTTTTTTTTCCTCCAACCTCTCTGTTTCCTTTTATCATCAATAAATAAAATAAAACCGCCGGTGCATTGTCTTGTTTGATTAATACTGAGTTGTTTCCCGTCATTTTGTACCTATAAAATTGTAAATGACCCTTTAAAGAATTGAGATAACTTTATGTTTCCCATGGGAAGAAGTTCTCACGAATTTCAGTCCTGCAGAACCAAGCAGGCAACGAGCCAGCCAATCAATCATGGTGAAACAAAGGGTTAATCTCACACCTAACCCATGATGTCCTCGCCCAGAGAAATGTTAACCGGAAATGATCTGCGTACTCTTGTTCTCGAGATGGGGCCTTTTTCATTGGCAAAACTGATACCACCTTTCTTTGTGTCCGAGACGGATTTCTCGACTGTTTCTGTCGTTTCAGTAATGAATTGCAGCCCCTGAATAACATTGAATCAGGTCACCAATGGACGGAGTTTGAGAATGATGAATTTGAACAATTTATAGAGAACTGACATACCTTAAGCGAAGATTCACCACAAGAGCCTTTGTTGAATGGTGCAAGTTCCGTGCTGACTTCCTGTCAAAGGATTCCAA
>NW_021632702.1:0-38080 GCF_004799145.2 Neltuma alba | reverse complement strand
TTTGTGACATGCCGTATGCTTGGTATAAAAAATACATGACCATGAAACATATTGAAACAAACATTTTCAGCAACAATCATCATGTCACAACATCATTAATCAACATATACAAACCAACATAAGCATACCACATCAAACACATAAAAGGGTAAGTTCACTACCTTGTATCCTTAAGCTTTTTTTCTTGCTCCCTTTTGCTTCCAACCACTAAGGTTGCCTTTTTGTCTTATAGCCATTGATCTTAAAATTGCAAGATTAACTTTTGGCCATCCATTTTTCCCTCTTTGTCTTATAGTGACAAGTATCCTCATGACATCATGCTTATATCATCAAGACACATGCCTTTAATTCTACTGCACGTGTCTTGTATCCGACTGTACACGTGTCTTGCATCCAATATACAAGTATTTTTTTCATCTAACCATACACTTGTCCTTTATCTAATCATACACTTGTTTCTTTCATGTCCCTTTATCATTTTGGCATTAAAATAGGAAGGAAATTAGTAAAAAAATTCATGCAAAATACATCCCTAGTCATTCCTCTACCCATCTTGCAGTTCTGTACTATATCGGTACTTTCTCGGGTCTTGACTTACCCGAGACTACTGGGAACTGGCATCATTTTCTCACATCAAATAAATTCATATGGCATTATATAACAGCCTAAAGAGGAAGTGATGCTCTTCCCTTGTTTTTCCATTAAAATAATTAATAATATTTATTTCGAAGTAAATTTGACCGAATTCTTTCTACTAGTCCATAACTCTGAGAATCTGTCTTCGGGTACCAATACTATTTATTCACCACGAGGATTTTTCTTGATTTTTCTTAAGTCAAAAATCAACCTCTAGACATTTGACTTTGACTTTCCCCGAATAATGTATAAATAGGGCTTTAAATTCTATTAAAGCCAACCTCTTCGCTTTTTGGGGACTGAATTATTTTTAAAACCTATGATAATTCCTCAAGTATTTTCTCTTATTTTCTTCCAATTATTTGAGGCCTCCCCTACTTTAAATAATTTATTTTCAATAATATTCAGAATTAGTCAAAGCGCTGGAACTTCCATAAATTCCTTCTAAGGGCATTTTCATCATTTTTAGCCTCATATGAGACTTTGAACCTTATTCCTATTTTTCTGGAATTTTTTGAGGTATTCAAGCCTTAACCTACCATTTCTCTTTTTCTAGGATTTTAGGACATAATTTTCATTTTTGCTCTTACTAGCCCAAAATTTTGCAAAATTACTATTGTGCCCCGGTTCGGCTTAACCCCATAATTCACCTCATTAAGGCTTCCAACATAACCTTTAGTCTATATTCATTTCTATTTTTCATTCTTGGGTCTTGAGACTTCACTGAATCTCTAACTTCCTCTTTTCTCAATCCCAAAAAAAACTTTCCCTTTGTGATGTAGTCCCCGGGAATCCCATTGTGAAACATCCTTCCTTTAGCCCCTCAGAGTACGTGTTTGGAAGCATTACGGTTCAAGCAGATTATGAAAGAAGCCCGTAGATTGAAAGTTTGCAATTAGTCCTCAGGCTACTGTTCACCAGTTAACTTTCAGATTTTTGGTTCAAATTTGAAAAATCATAACTAATTCTATAAAAATCATATTGGGGTGCTCCGAAATTCTACTCGAAGCTCTTTCAATTCTCTATAGGAAAAATTATGAAACTAGACTTATCCTTGCCCAATTCGTATAGTTTATTCATTAAATCTTACTGTTCATTTAGTCAAAATTGTACGTTCTAGTTTCTCTACCTTAACTTTGACCAAGCATAACTCTTTGCACAAAGATCCATTTTAGGTGATCTACCACTTGTTTTAAAGCTCAGGTTGTGTACTTTAACATATCGAATTCCATCGCTTAACTCATATATTTGATAGGTCAAATTGGAGCTGGAAACTGACTGCTCTAGGACCTATGTTTTATCCATTGGACAATTCTTGCTTTAATTCTTTTTATTGTTTTGGCATACATAGCTTGGCCCTATCCTTTCCCATTCATTCTTATACATTTCCATTCATGCCATAAACATTCATATACATAATTTACACAATAAGAGAGTTATGCATTAACCAATCGCTTCAATAATTAACATAAATAATTCTCTACTTTCTTCTCCTTCCTTCTCATGCTCTCCTTCATGCAATCATTATCCATCATACTTGACCTAAATGGTTGGTTAGGGAGGGGTGAGATTCGGGAGAATCTTAGTAGCAAACAATAACCACCCACACATACATGGCAAGCTTGGCATTTATAACATGCTTGCAACTTAACATCTTTATAACATAATGACATGTTTGGAAATCATCATGCATTTATCACAAAACATATAGGCCTATGGCATATCTCAAACACATTCACAATCACAACACGAGTTCATAAAATCATATAACATAGAAAAATGTCATACATGCAAGCAATACCAAGTACATAAGAGTAAGGTCAAGTTTGCTACCTTATGTCTTTAAACTTTCTCTTTGCTTCCTCTTGCTCCCTTTACTGCCAACCATTAAGGTTGCTTGCTCAACCTCTGCCACTCATCTTCCTCAATGTCTCATGACCCTAAATGCACCAACACATCATTTCTATTCATTCATTAGAGTCATGGTAATAAAAAACATCAATACTTTATTTTCTCTGAACTATATTAACTTCTAACTTTTGAGCTTGATTTACAATCTTTCTAAAATTAATTCCACATACTATTCCCACATAATTTTGCATGTAGAATCCATTTTCAAGCTCAAAATAATCAAAATCAAACTCTTTTCCCATGAATCAGCCTTGACTGGATAGTATGCATTTAGGGTCCAAAATTTTCATTTTCAATTCCAATGTTTCCAAACTTGTTTTCTCACCTTTAGCTCACACAATTTTTCATTTTAAACAAATTGGAAGCATTAAAATCATCAAAATCACATTCTAGGCACAAGAACTAGGTCTAGCTGAATTACTAGTCAAGTTGCACAATCATAAAATTCAACCAATTTTAACATAAAACCACTTGATTCTTGTTCCTCTCAAGCTTTCAAACATCATTCTAACATCAATTTTATCTTCCCCTATCCTTAAGAATTTCATGCAGTATGTCTACTTAGAGTTTCAAGCTCCCAAAAATCATTAAAATCCATAACCAAGCTCAACAATAACAAGGGTAGTGAAAACTATATCAAAAACCATGAACATACCTTGTTTTAGAGCTTGATCTCGCATATGACCGCTTGGCCTTTCTTTCTCCCACTTCTTTCTCTCTCTAGAAACTATTTTGCCAAATCTTCCCTAAGGTTTCCTCTAGGTTGGATGAAAATGAGGGAGGAGAAGGGGTATTTATAGAAAACAAGACTAAATCTGGACTGTTGATCTTAAAAATGTGGGGCTTGATCTGGACCGTCTATTTTCTCTTTTAATCTTATGGTGACAAGTGTCCTATGACATCTTGCTTACCTCATCATGATGACATCATGCTTACCTCATCAATACATATGTTTTTAATCCAACCGTACACGTGTCTTGCATCTGACTATACACGTGTCTTGCGTCTGACCATGCACGTGTCTTGCGTCCAACGATACACATAATACCTTCTTTTCCTATATAACTGTACGCTTGTCTCTTCCATGTCCCTTTATCATTTTAGCATTAAAATAGGGAGGAAATTAATATAAAATTCGTGCAAAATACAGCCCTTAGGTATTCCTTTACCTATCTTGCTATTCTGCATCGTATATGGTACTTTTTTTAGTCTTGACTTACCCGGGACCACTGGAACATGTTTTGGCACTATTTTCTCACCTCAAATAAATCCACATGGCATTATATAACATGCCTAAAGAGGGAGTGATGCTCCTCCCTTGTTCTTCCATTAAAGTAATTAAAATAATAAATAATATTTATTTTGAAGTGATCTTGACCGAATTCTTTCTACCGGTCCATAACTCCAAAAATCTATCTCTAGGTACTAATACTATTTATTCATCACGGGGAATTCCTCTAATTTTTCTTAAGTCTAAGGTCAACCTCTAGACCTTCGACTTTGACTTTCCGCGGATAGTGTATAAATAGGTTTTAAATTTCATTAAAGCCAACCTCTTCGCTTTCTGGGGATGGAATTATTTTTAAAACCCGTGATAATTTCTCAAGTATTTTCTCTTATTTTCTTCCAATTATCTGAAGCCCCCTTGTACTTTAAATAAATCATTTTTTAAAATATTCCAAATCAGTCAAAATCCTAAAAATTCCACAATTTCCTTCTAGGGGTATTTTTGTCATTTTTAGCCTCATATAGGCCTTTGAACCTCATTCCCATTTTTCTAGAATTTTTTTGAAGCGTTCAGGCCTTAACCTACCATTTACTATTTTCTGAGATTTTCAGGCATAATTTCCATTTTTGCTCTTACCAGCCCAAAACTTTGTAAAATTATGATTTTGCCCCTAGTTTGGCTTAACCTCAAAATTCACCTTATTGAGGCCTTCAACATAATTATTGGCCTACATTCATCTTTATTTCTTATTCTTAGGCCTCGAGACTTCACTAGAGTCTCTATCTTTCTCTTTTCTCAGTCTTAGAAAACTTTTCTTTTTGCGATTTAGTCCCCGGGAATCTCACTGTCCTTCTAGGGAATCTCTGGGACCTCTACCAAAAAGGAGTCTAGTAGCCTGTCCAATTCAGGCTAATTTTGGTACTTTTAAGCCTAAATCTCTGGAACTTCTGCCAAAAAAAGTCTGGTAGCCTGCTCATTTCAAGCTAATTCCGGTACTTCTAGGCCCAAAATTTGGGATGTGACAATTCTCTCCCTCTCAAAAGAAATTTTATCCTCCAAATTTTTGAATTAAACCTCTATTCTTACCCCTAATGAGAGGTTAACTGAGGAGAATATCCCCACTTATACTTAACTTTTTCCTTTTCAACTTCTCATTATATCTCATTGACAGGTTTCAATCCTGGAATTCATACTTACATAGCTTTTCCTTTGTTACTTTTCTGTCATTTATACGAGCATGGCCTTTGCTTTTACATATTTTGTCATTACCGCTCGCACTTTTCCTATGCTTTAGGCCTATTCTTTCATAATAATGCCATAGTAGTGTACCTGTCTTTATGGTCTTTTACTGTACCATAGCATTCTAGGTTCCTCTAATAATGTATCTGTTCTTTTTGTCATACTCTACCTTTCTCGTCTTTATCTTAAGGGCCTATCTTCTTTCTCTTACGTTCTCGTTTCACATACAGCTTGTCTGAATACATAACTTTCAGGACTTACAGCCTATGGTTCCCTTAACTCTTTACTTTCCTTTATTGACTAGAACATAATTGAGATCAGCCTATTCAACAATAATAGTGTCTGTGGAAAAGTCAAGGGTACTCTCTCCGTACTAAGCAACCAGCTTGAGGAGGTTTCCTTATCTTAGACTCATTCCTGGTCATCTAAATCTCACCCTCCAAAGAGATACTACCCCTGTGGCTCAATAACCTTCCTTTAGGCTTAGTCTACTGTGACCTTGAGAGTTAGCACGCTCTCCCGTAGGCCTATTTAGGATCTACCATGACCCTAGATTCTTTCGCATTATACCAAGCCATGGTCCGTTCTTTGGAGCCTTTGGACTAGTGGACTAAGTTAAAAAATAAGTCGCCTACCCTCAGCTAGTAACTTGACTAATCATTCCAGAAGACTAATCACAAATACCAGTATTGTCTTCTTAGGCCTTACTCAATCATTTCTGTCAACTTCAAAATCATTCATCTTTACTGCCTTTCCTTTTCTCTTAGCTTTTAGCTACCTCAGCCTATTTCCCTTTCATTGTGCCCTTTTAATTCTCTAGGCCATTGGCTCATATCCATGGCCTTCTGGGCTTGTCATCGTATCAATACTAGTCTGCCATGTCTTACGATTTTCTTAGGTATTCCATCCCTTCATTACTCTTGGCCAACTTCACTCTCATTAGGGTAAGGTTAAGTCCGTGAGCCTTTCCTCAGTGGTTGTTACTCTTTCTTGTGGGGATGGGAGAGAATGTATTGCTTGTACCAGAGCAATATCACTTAACCACTTTCCCTGCCTTGATGGAGGACATAACACTTTCACAGGTATGGCGCTGACTCTACCGCTCTGCGAGGATGCGCTGTTATCTTTATAACATTATCAACCCCATCGTAACTGTTTCCTTTCTTTTCCTTCAGAGAATAGCTCGCCCTTAGTAAAACAGTGTTAACTCTACCCAGAGAAACACCTCCTAATTTGAGAGACATTCTATGACCAAGACGTGCCTGTTACTTAATCTCTATCCCGGTGCATTCTTGCATGTCAAATCCCTATTAGGGGAGCCTCTTGACCTAATTCGTTCGATCACTATGGTAGTGGCATCCATCTATAGGAATTTTACCTCTTAAATTCCTTACTGGCTTGAGTGCTACGGTCACACTTCTTATAGATGCCTTAAAGACATAAAGGGATACTCACTAGTCCCAAACATTACCGTATATCTAAGCATTGTCGGGCTCTAGGTATCATCAGGAACTTACTTAATTCCTAGTGCAACCATCAACTATCACATTCTTATCTATTTCTGTTCAACTCTATCCTCAAGAGGGATCTTGCTTGACTCTACTCTTTCTAACCTTCTTTACCTTTTAACCAATCATTCCTATGGTCAGGTATTAAACATCATGTACTGATCACATCACACAGTGAATATTTAATCACCTTGCTGTGTTATGTCTAGGTCAGACACCTAACTCATCATTAATTCTTCATTTAATATCATCTAATCTCTATCCCTCTTGGTTTACTATCCCTTAGGGGTTTCTGCCTCTATTCAGGCATTTGAATAAACCTCAAGCATCTTGTCCTATTACCTTGCCTTTATCAAGGTCACATGGATTACCTAAGGTTTAGGTTGCCACTTGGTTCCGCTACTGGGGCATTGACTCATACCCCTGACTGACTCACTGTACTTTTAGCCACTACCCTTCAGGAGAGTCTTTTAGCCTTGACTCATACATCGGTCAAGCTCTCTCAACTCAACCATTCCTTTCTTGAGAGGGAGTCTCTTAGTAGTGACTACCTATCTCTTAGGTTACTTTTTGTCATTCTTTACTTCTCCTCTATGTCCATTTTTCCTTGAGAAATCACCTCAATCTCTTAACCTTAGTTGGACCAATTCTAGTAACACATCATTTTGCATGTAAGGTTTTCTCTCATGCCGGGCTTCGCTTGAACCAGTGCTCTATTTAAACCCTTGTCACAACTTTTACCAGAGACTTTACTCTGTTTAAATAATTGCCAAAACCTTTGCTTTGATACCAAAATAAAACATCATTCCTTTAACCCCTCAGGGTACATGTTTGGAAGCATTGCGGTTCAAGCGATTCATGAAACAAGCCCATAGATTGAAAATTGGCAATTAGTTCTCGGGTTACTGTTGACTGGTTAAATTTCAGATTTTTGGTCCAACTTTAAAAAATCATAACTACTTATAAAAAAATCATATTGAGATTATTCAAAATTCTATTTGAAGCTCTAGGAGTTTTCTATAAGGAAAAAATATAAAAATTGGACTTAACCTTTGTCAATTCGTACAGTTTATTCATTAAAATTTATTGTTCATTTGGTCAAAACTACACGTTCTAGTTTTTCTGCCCTAACTTTGATCAAGCATAGCTCTTAGCACACACATCCATTTTAGGTGGTCTACCATTGTTTTAAAGCTTAGAATGTGTACTTTAATCATATCAAATTTCATGGGTAGAATTAATCGTTTGTCTTACATCCACTTTTTCACTAATTCGTGGCTCCTTTAGGGATGCTTTATCTCCCTAACTTACATTAATAATTCATAATTAATTCTTTCCTTGCATAATATCATTCCATCAATCCATAAACTATTCCTATACAGCATCATAGCCAATTATACAAGCCATCATCATGATTTAACATCACATAGCATTAATGGTATATTGACATCATACATGAACATTCAAATTATACAATCTATGCAATGTTATACAATAACTTTCTTCAATTATTTTTCTCTTTCCTTGCTTCCCCTTCATGCATCATTTGCTTGATCCTTATCACCTATTATGGTTGGTTAAGGGAGGGTGAGATTTGGGAGAATCTTAGTAGCAAACATTACTACATACATGTGCAAGATGGATGCTAATGTATGGTATGTAATTTTTCATAAACTTAGGTTAATTAGTGACATGCCATCATGCCTTATGCTTAGTATAAAAAAACATGACCATAAAAACATATTAAGAACAGCATTTTAAGCAACAATTATCATGTCACTACATCATATAATCAACACAACACATAAGCATACCATATCAAGCATATAAAGGGGTAAGTTCACTACCTTGTATCCTTAAGCTTTTTTCTTACTCCCTTTTGCTTCCAACCATTAAGGTTGCCTGCTCAACCTTTTCTATTCATTTTTCTTGATGTCTCATGGCTCTAAATGTACTAACACATCATTTCCATTCATTCATTAGAGCCATGATAATTGACAATATGAATACTTTGTTTTCTTTGAGGTATATTAGCTTCTAACTTTCGAGCTTGATTTCCAACCCTTCTAAAATTAATTCCACATGCTAATCCCATATAATTTTGCATGTATAATTTATTTCTAAGCTCAAAATAATCAAAATCAAACTCCTTTCCCCTGAACAAGCCTTGGCTGAAATATTACTTAAGTTACATAATCATGAAATCCAACCAATTTCACCACAAAACCACTTGATTCTTGTTCCTTTCAGGCCTTTAATCATTATTCTAACATCAATTTCATCCTTCCCTATTCTTAAATTTCATGCAGCATGCCCTCTTAGGTTTTCTAGCTCCCAAAAACCATTAAAATCTCTAACCAGACTCAATAACAATAATGGTAGTGAAAACTACATCAAAAACTAATATCATACCAGAAAGTGTTCAATATGAAGGTCATGAAGCCTAAATAGCACTTATTCAATTAGAGGCCCAAGCCTCCCAGAGTATTCAAGTAATTTATAACTCAAGAATGCTTTAATGGAGGAGGACATGGATCATTACTTGGATAATGATATGGATAATTACAAATACAAAGCTTGAAGTGACGTGTGATAAGCCACTACGGTATGTGAGTCATTGGAGTATAGACACTTGGACCTTGAGGAAGACGAGCAAATTCTGAGAGCCTAAAAGGAGCATTTGAAGTCAATTCCTATGTTATTAAAGGCCCAACACAATTACATGTGCCTAAAGGAGTCCATTAGAGCTATAACGTTTTAAATTAGGGCCAAAATACATTGTGTTGTGGAACGTGAGAGTTTCAGAACGTGATTAAACCATATTCAAGCCCAAATAGATGTCTAAAAAGTCCACACATGCTTGTAGACGTGAATAGCATTTATGAAGATCTATTTGGAAGGTCCAAGAACATTCAAGAAGGTCAAGAAGGCATCATTATGAATTGATTATGATTTAAATTTGCTTTTTTTTTTGTCAAAGATTGTTCTAGAAGATTATGTTTTGATCTAGTTTCTTATTTTCAAATAGCAGACTTGTTCTTGAAGTTTAAGTTATTTCCTTTTATTTCTATATAATAAATAGTGCCTTCTATAGTTAAATAATTATTAATGAGGCATCATTCCTAGCATTTTTGTCTTAAGATACTGATTCTAAAGTGTTCTACGATTGTCTATATATAGGCTATGTTTTTTTGTAATTAAATTTAGACTTAGATGAATGAGAATTGAGTTTATTTCTCTCTGTGTGAGCTTTGCTTGCATCCTTGCATTTGCGTGAAAATATTCGATAGTATCAAGGGATTGATCAACCTTGGTGTCATCATGGCTAGGGTTGTAAGAGACAGGTTCTCTTAAGGTCCTACCTAGATCAACCGTTCATTTGTTACTTGATTCTAGCCGGTCCGTGCATCCTGTTCATATCAAGTGGTATCAAAGCTAAGGTTTGCTAGATTTCAAGTTCTTTCCTTTTATGTTTTCATTTTTTTTCTTTCTCTGTTACTTCCACTTTCCTTTTGTGTTTTCAGTTTTTTTCTTTCTCTGTTGCTTCCATTTTTCTTTCGTTTCCGTTCTCCTCATTCTTTCTTCCTTATTTCCATCCCCCTTTTTTTTGTTTTTCCCTTTTCATTTCCTTCCCACCCGTTGTTTTATTGTTTATTTGACTTGTTTTGTTCTTTTGAGTAGTTAAAAAAAGCAAAAAATCATTAAAAAAAAGAAGAAAAAAAAGAGTGTTGTTGTGTTGAAACCAAAAAAAAAAAAGGGGCTGCGAAATTGCTGGGGAAAAAATTTGAAAATAAAAGAAAAGAAAGAGTTTCAGGTTTTTGGAGATTGCAAAATAAGAGGCAAGTTTCCTAATTTGAAAGAGCTTCCATTGCAAGTCACAATTAATTTCCTAAATCTTTATACTTGAGTGGTAAGACTCCTACTTTCCTATTTCGACTTTCTTTTGTTTTATCTAGTTTCCTATTTTGAATTCGTCTCCTATTCATACTACTTTCCTATTCTCTTTCTTCAAGTTTTCTTCTTTCTTTTGTTTCCTATTCCTTTTCTTTCCTTTTCATACTACTTGCCTTAATTTGAATTTTTTTTCTTGTAAGGTACTCACTTTCCTAAAATGCGTTCAAGGTAGTACCTTTCCTAAAGTCTTTTGCTCCCACTTTCCTTTTTCCATAACTGTATTTGTGTCCATAAATTTTCTGTCCTTTTTATTCACGTTTTTCGCTCCTATCTTTTTTTTCCATCACATACTTTTCGTTCACATTTTTTCCTTTATCCCATATTCCTTATTTTCTCTCATAGTTTCTTACCAATTCTGGTTGTGAAGATTGCCACAAACTAACATTGTCTCTTATTTTTGTTGAGTTTCAATCAAGAATATTATAGGAGGCAAGCTTGAGTGGTAAAAGGCAAGAATGTTTTGCATCAATTTAAAAACCAAATTTGAGAGAAACATGAGTGGCCTAAATTGTTTTGAGTAAAATGCGTGAACAGAGTGGTGAGGTCCATTTCTCTTTATTTCTAACATTTCAGTCTTTCTTAAGGAAGTCCAAAGGTACAATGCTCAAGTTGATCAGATAAAGTCTAATCGCAACTCTAAGTATAAAAGAGATTTGCATGAAAGATTATAGGAGTTGAAAAAAGGCTCCATGAATATTGAGGATTATTATCATGAGATGGAGTTAGCTATGATTAGAGCTGGTGTGAAAAAGACTCCAGAAGCCACTATGGATCATTTTATATGTGGGCTTAATCCTAGATTAGCCCATGTTGCAAAAATGTCCAGCTTCATGGAGATTAATGATTTGGTTTCTCTACTTAGCAAGCATGAGCAAGAACTCAAGAGAAAGAAGCATTCAAAAAGAAAATGCTCCTTTTCAAACAAGAACAACCAAGAGGAAGATGTCATCTCCACATTCAATTTAAATGACAATAACTCTATTGTTGTAGGTAATTGTAAAAAAGAAGAGAGTTTGAGTACAGAAACAAGTGCAATAGAGAGCATTGAGTGCTGTGCAAATAATGAGACTAAAAATGAGAGTACTGAGCTAAGTGAATAGAAACAAGTGAGTCATTGCTAAATTTCACCTTTTGTACACCTATTCAAAGCTGATTTGGCATGTTTCGGGTGAATAGAACAAAAATTTCATCGCTATCTCAAAATACAGTGTAAACGCTCCCATTAGGCTTGATTTCACGTAAGAATTCTAATAGCATACCAAGAGGCATTCCATAGAGAGGTCCTAAAGTCCAACAAGCCATCCAAAGTGTTTGGTACATCTCTAGATCAAGAATACTTACATGGAGGATAACATAGATCATTGCATGGAGGGTGACATGGACATATATAGAGCTTGACACGATATATGAAAGGTCAACCCCAAATCCACCATGGCAAGTGAGTCATTAGAGTATAAGCATGGACCTTGGGAAAGATAAGAGCATGTTCTAGGAGCCCAAAAGTAGTATTTGAAGCCAATTCTCATGCTATTCAAGGCCCAACACAATTATATATGTATGGAGGAGTCCATTGGATCTATAATCTTTTAAATTGGGGTCTAAATGTATTGTGTTATAGTCCATAGGAGTTACAGAACGTGATTCAACTATATTCAAGTCCAAATGGATGTCTAAAAGCCCAAACATGCTTATGAACTTGAGTAGCATTTATGATGATCCATTTGGAAGGTCTAAGAAGATTCAAGAAGCATCAAGAGTGATTTTATATGACAGCAATTAGGATTCTATTTGCTTTAAGTAGTTTACTAATTTAAACTTTCTTATTTTGTATTGATTGCTTCTTGAATGCAATGACTTACCTATTTTGTATTGCATTAAATAGTAGAGAGTCAAATAAGATCCTTCTCATTGATGATGGGATCCTTCTAGGTAGTGTGTGATCTAGATTATTCTATAAGTTAGAGTATTCTAGAAGGTCTTTTTGATTTTCATAATTTTATTATATTTTCGCATCTATTTTTGATGCATTTTATTTAGTTAGTGTTTTAGGCTCTAATAGCTTATAATGGGCTTTTAGGGCTTAGGTTACCAATTAGGTTTTTAGGGTTTAGGGTTTAAATAATTAATAATATGATAATTTTATTTCTCTTTGTGTGAGTCTTGCTTGCATCCTTGTATTCTTGTGAGAATACTTGACAGTATCAAGGTTGTAAGAGACAGGTTCTCTTAAGGTCTTACCTCAATCGTCCCTTCAGTTTTATCATGTTTGGGACTACAAGAGGCAGATTCTCTTAGGATCTCATCCAATCCTATACTTGTTTTTGGCCAGCCCATATGTACCCTAATATCAGATTTGAGAAAGCAAAATGTTATGGCCAAATTTAAGCATTTGGATACTTATCCGAAGCTGATTTAATTTTAGCCTGTTTGAGGCCAATAGAACAAAAGACTCATCCCTAACTCAGTGAGAACACTCCTACTTGGCTTGATTTCACATGAGGATTCCAAAAAGCAAGACATCATTTCCAAGTTCCACCATTTGGACACTTATTGGAAGTCGATTTGATTTTAGCCTGTTCAAGGCCAATATAACAAAAGTCTCGTCACAAACTCAGAATTCAGTGAAAATGCTCCTATTAGGCTCAATATTGGATGAGGACTCCTGAAAGCCCTATCATTGCCAAATTCAACCATTTGGGTGCTCATCTGATGCCGATTTGATTTTGGCTTGTTTAAGGTCAATAGAACAAAAATGTCGTCATTATCTCAAAATGCAATGGAAACTCTCCTGTTTGCATCGATTTCGCATGAGGATTCAAGAAAATATGATATCATTGCCAAATTTAACCATGTGGGTACTCATCTGAATTTGATTTGACAAAAACCTGTTGGAGAATAGAACCAAAGTTATGCCACTAACTCAATTGAGTGAGAACACTCCTTTTAGGCTTGATTTTTCATGAGCATTCCAGAAAGCAAGATACCATTGCCAAATTCCAACATTTGGACACTTAGTGGAAGCCAATAGAGTAAAAACCTCATCACTATCTTTGAATTAAGAGAAAACCCTCCCATTAGCGTCGATTTCGAACGAGGATTCCAGAAAAAAAAATATATCATTGCCAAATTCATGCATTTGGGCACTCATTTGAAGCCGATTTTATTTTAGCCTGTTTGAGGCCAATAGAACAAAAATGTCCTTGCTATCTCAAAATGCAGCAGAAACACTCTCATCAGGCTCGATTTCATATGAGGATTCCAGAAAGTAAGATATCATTGCTAAATTCCACCATTTGGACACCTGTTTAAAGCAGGTTTGATTTTGGCAATTTTTAGGCTAATAGAACAAAAATCTTGTCGCTATCTCGAAATGCAGCAAAAAGACTCCCGTTAGGCTCAATTTCGCATGAGGATTAGAGAAAGCAAAATGTTATGGGCAAATTCAAGCATTTCAGTACTCATCCGAAGCCATCTCGTCACTAACTCAAAATTCTATGAGAACACTCCCTTTAGGCTCGATTTCACATGAGTATTCTAGAAAGCAAGATATCATTGCCAAATTCCACAATTAAGACACTTATTGGAGGCTGATTTTATTTTGGCATGTTTCATGCCAAAAAACCTCGTCACTATCTCAAAATTTTCAATTTACTAAAAGGGGGGGCTGAAATGAAATACTCATTTTTTCCATTTTTCACCCGTTCAAATCATTTTATCGACATGAGTGTTCTATATCGAAAAAAAGAAATTCCAACTATTTTTTTTTTGAAACCTTTTCTATATTAACATAGTAGTAGAAAGAGTACTACGCTGCGTCTAGACTTCAAACTGCTTAGCTTTAACCATGTTAATGGTCCCAGATTATTGGTTGATAGAGAATCAAAGTGTACCAATGAATCACGAAATGCTATGGTTCTTAAATATGATTTCTTAATTTATTCATAATTTATTCAGAAGTAATTCGCGGGATCATGCACCTTTTCCTAGTTATAACGAAAAAAAAGAGTGCAGTTGGTTGGAACCAACCTATTCTTGAAATAAACAACTCGCACACACTCCCTTTCCAAAAAGGATCAATACACCAAGCACTACACTTAGATTTATTGGATTTGTTGCTAAAATATCGGTATTAAACCCGAAACTCCCGGCGGATGGCCAGTAACCCAAAGAAAGGAAAGAATCGGTTATATTTTTCATATGATATCATCTCCTCTTATAGATAGACTAATTATCTTTCTATGATTTCTATTTTTTATCGATTTTTTTATTAATCATTAATCTATTATTATTATCTAATATTAATATAAATCTAATATAATAAGTTCGAATAGTGCATGGAATTGTAAATGATCCTGGATCAGAACACTTCACTGGTAAATGTGGCTTAAAAAGTGCTAAAACACTTGAGCCTATTTGAAACAATTCATTGGGTTTGCATTTCCCTCTTCTTAGTACACAGGTCCTTCAAAAATCTCACATACTTAGGCATACTTTTCAAGAAATCCAACAAGGGTACATTAACTTCCAGCTTGCTAAATAGATTCAAAGCATCTTTCTCAACTTGCTCATTAAACAATTTCCTACTAAGAATAAATGATTTAGGAAAAGGAAGCTCTGAAATCTTTACCTCATTCTTACCCTTCCTTGATTGCTTCTGAATTTCTGGAAGTTCCTCATTTTGTTGACCACAAGGAGTTGGGACTACTTTGGGTACTTGCTGTAACTCCTTAATTCCAGAATGCTGAGAGTTCGCAGCCCAAGTTACATCGTCATCATGTGTGGAAATTGATTCTTTCTCTTTTTTCTTTGTTGACAACAATTTCTTCTCACATTTGTTTTCAGATTGAACTTGAGGGGTCACCACAAAATCATCATTTTGTTGCATATTATCAGATTCTTTAAGTTGTTCATCATCCTCATCCAAAGTAAAACTGACTTGTTTTCCAACTTGTCTTCCACTCCTCAAAGAAATGGCATTCAATGACTTTGGATTAATCACTGTATTTGAAGGTAGAGACCCTCCACTTCTTGCTTACAGATCGTTAAGTGTATTAGACATTTGAGTGACAAAATTATTCAGATCAGCAGACTTAGTTTCCCACTGCTCAATCTTCTGATCCAATGCACTCATCCTAGAATTGGTGAAAGAATTGTTGTTGGCTATCTTAGATTTCATTTCCTTCATACATTGAATCAATTCAGCCATACCATTGTCATTTTTCGAGGAGGATGCACCTTGATGATGTACTAAAGTTCTAGTATGTTTAGAATTCACTCTGTTGTCCTGAAACTTGTTTTGCATTGTTAGAGGTTTTTCTGATCCTTCCCTCCACCTAAAATTTTTATGATCCCTCCATCCCTCATTATAGGTGTTAGAATAAGGATTTCTTAGTGAAAATTGTCCTGATATTTCTTGATAAGCAGCAGAAAGTTCTTCAATATGAGAGGGACAATTTTCGCTTGTATGCATGGGTGATGTACAAAAATCACATGAAGGGGTCACTAATGCTTGGGAAGTACCAATTGAATTGCAAGGCTTCGAATACCTCTCTTGTTCCTATCTCTCCATTCTTTTATCCATTCTATTTGTAAGTGCCAGCAGTTGTGCAAACAAGTCTCGAGAATGATGAGAAGACATCTCCTTGACTCCTTGTGTTTCCCTTGTATGAAACCATTGAGTATTGTTGGCCATTCTTTCTAAGAGTTCCCAAGCATTTTTCAGAGTAAGCTCCAAAATGGACCCATTAGCAGCTGCATCAATTATGCTTTTGGTTGAGGACAACATCCCTTCATAGAAATACCGCACTAAGCTAGATTTAGTACATTGATGGTTAGGACAACGGTTAATCAAGGTTAGAAAAACGTGTCCAGTACTCATAGAGTTTATTGCTCTCTTTGAGTCACACCATATATTGCTTTCCTCAATTTTGAGGTCTTAGATGCAGGGAAGTATTTGTCTAGAAAAGACTTCCTTAATTGCTCCCATGTGAGAGTTGAAAAATGTTGAGGAAGTGTGTTTAGCCACTCCCTTGCATTTTCTTCCAATGTAAAGTGAAAAACCCTCTTTAGAACATCTTCAAGAGCTGCTCCAGCTGGGGGAAAAAACGCATAGAAAAAGGACAGGAAAATTATAGACACAAATATTGGTGTTGAAAGAAAGGAAAGTAGGAACAAAGTATTTAGGAAAGGTACTACCTTGAGAGAACTTTAGGAAAGTGATTGCCTTGCAAGAAAAAAATTCAAATTAGGCAAGTAGTATGAAAAGGAAGGAAAAAGAATAAGAAACAAAAGAAAGAAGGAAACTTGAAGAAAGAGAATGAAAAGTAGTATGAAAAGGAAAGGAATTCAAAATAGGAATGTAGATAAAAGAAAAGAAAGTAGAAATAGGAAAATAGGAGTCTTAACACCCAAGCATAAACTAAGCATAAAGATTTAGGAAATTAATTGTGATTTGTAATAGAAGCTCTTTCAAATTAGAAAACTTGCCTTTTATTTTGCAATCTCCAAAACCTGAAACTCTTCCATTTTTTTTTTAATTTTTGAATTTTTTAAGCAATTCTGCAGCCTTTTTTTTTTTTGAGACACAACTGCCCCTTTTTTTCCATGATTTTTTTTTTCCCAACACAACTGGACCTTTTTTTTATTTTTTATTTGCTACTTAAAAAAAACAAAGCAAGTCAAATAAATACAAATAATAGGTGGAAAGAAGATGAAAAAAGGGAAAAAAACAAAAGGGATGGGAATCAGGAAGAAAGGAGGAAGACAAAATAAGGAGAATGAAAACAAAAGAAAAAATAGAAGCCACAAAAAATGAAAACACAAAAAAATAGAACTTGAAATCTAACAAACTTTAGCTCGATGCCACTTGATATGAGAGAACATACAGACCAACTAGAATCAGGTAACGAATGGACGTTGATCTAGGTAGGACCTTAAGAGAACCTGTCTCTTACAACCCGAGCCATAAAGACAGCATAAGGTTGATCAATCTCTTGATATTGTAGAGTATTCTCACAAGAATACAAGGATGCAAGCAAAACTCACACAGAGCAATAACCTCAATTCTCATTCAACTTTCTTTACATGTATATTTCGTATCAAAGCCCTAAATATTTAGTACAAACAGAGATGACATCTTTCCTCATATGAGGCCAATAAAAGTGTTCATGCAAAAGAGCTAAAGTTTTATCAACACCAAAGGGGTGGAAATAAGGAAGAAAGGAGGAAGACGGAATAAGGAGAATGGAAATGAAAGGAAAATGGAAGCAACAAAAAATAAAAATACAAAAGATAGAACTTGAAACCTAGCAAACATTAGCTTTGATACCACTTGATATGGGGAGGCCATACGGACTGGCTAGAATCAAGTATAAGAATAGAATGAGACCTCAAGAGAACCTGCCTCTTATAACCCCAAACACATAGAATTGGACGGATGATCGAGGTAGGCCTTTAAGAGAACCTATCTCTTACAACCCTAACCATGAAGATACCACAAGGTTAATCACAAGGATGCAAGCAAAGCTCACACTGAGAGAGATAAACTCAATTCTCATTCATCTAAATCTGAATTCAATTACAAAAAACGTAGCCTATATATAGGCAACAATAGAACACTCTAGAATCAGCATCCTAAGACATAAATGCTAGGGATGATGCCTCATTAATGATTATTTGACTATGGAAGGCACCATTTATTACATAGAAATAAAAAGAAATAACTTAAACTTCAATAACAAGTCTGCTATTTAAAAATAGGAAAGTAGATCAAAACATGATCTCCTAGAACACTCCTTGACCAAAAAACGAATTTAAATCATAATCAATTCCTAATGATGCCTACTTGATCCTTCTTGAAGATTCTTGGACGTCACTTATGATCCTTGTCCAAGGCACATGTTTGTCACATGGTATTTTGAGTGAATTCTTCAATCTGAACCCCACATGGGCTTTGTACATCATCTTGTTGGGCTTCTAGCAATGTGATCACCATTTTTGGACTCTTTTTACGCTCATTAAAATGTGCTTCTTCTAAATAAATGGGCTCCAGCTCTTTTAGCTCTCTTATTAGACAATTTAGGACCTCCTTCATAGCTTTGGTCCTTGCTCTTGTCATTGGCCCTCCAATGCCTTGTAGTGGATCTTTTGGAATGTTGGACTTCTTTGTTTGGGCTCCTTGCCTGTGCTCTTGATCACACCATGCTCCTCCATCATTCCCTCCCTGCTCGAAAGGATTTGTCCTCGAATCTGCAACATCAAAGAGAGATAAATCAACAACATTAAAAGTAGCACTAACATTACCATAGGAACTAGGCAAATCTATTTTATAAGCATTGTCATTGATCCGCTCTAAAACTTAGAAAGGGCCATCTCCTCTTGGATGTAACTTAGATTTGCGTTGATCAAGAAATCTCTCCTTATGCAGGTGTACCCAAACCCAATCTCCAGGCTCAGACAATCCTCCGACGACCTTTGTTAGCTTGCCTAGCATATTGCTCATTCTTCCTCTCTATGTTGGCTCTCACCTTAGCATGTAATCCCTGCACAAACTCAGCATTTTTCTTGCCATCAAGATTTGCTTGCTCATTAGAAGGCAATGGTAATATATCTAAAGGAGATAAAGGATTAAAGCTATAAACAACCTCAAATGGAGAGAACGAAGTATAAGAGTGAACAGCTCTATTATATGCAAACTCAATATGAGGCAGACAATTGACCCAATTCTTCAAGTTCTTTTGGATTATTGCACGTAATAAGGTAGCAAGTGTTCTGTTGACTAGCTCTGTTTGCCCATCAGTTTGGGGATGTGCCACAGTAGAAAACAACAACTTAGTTCCTAACTTACTACAAAAAGTCCTCCAAAAATGGCTAAGGAACTTCACATCCATGTCACTCACAATGGTTTTGGGCAATCCATGCAACCTAACAATTTCGTTGAAAAACAAATCAGCAATATGGACTGCATCATTTGTTTTAGAACATGCAATAAAATGAGCCATTTTACTAAATCTATCAACCACAACAAAGACACTATCCTTTCTAGACTGAGACCCATGCAAACCCAACACAAAATCCATAGAAATATCTACCCAAGGTTGGGAAGGCACAGGTAAAGGGGAATACAAGCCATGACGTTGAACCTTAGACTTTGCATGCTTACATGTGACACATTTGGTGCAAACAGAAATGACATCTTTCCTCATATGAGGCCAATAAAAGTGTTCATGCAAAATAGCTAATGTTTTATCAACACCAAAGTGACCCATGAAACCACCACCATGAGTTTCTTTTACAAGCAGCTCACGCATAAAGAAATTAGGAATGCACAATTTATCTTTCTTAAAAAGAAACCCATCAGATCTATACAAGTCATTCACCCCATGCTTTTCACAAGAAAGCCAAATTTTAAAAAAATCACAATCATAGTCATACAGCCCTTTCAATAATTCAAATCCAAGTAATCTACCATGAAGAGAAGTGATAAGAGAATACCTCCTTGAAAGAGTATCAGCAACAACATTCTCTTTACCTTGCTTATGCTTGATCACATAAGGAAATGTCTCTATGAACTCCAACCGGCGAGCATGCCTCTTGTTAAGCTTACCTTGAGACTTTAGAAACTTCAAACTTTCATGATTAGAGTGAACAATGAACTCCTTGGGCCATAAATAATGCTGCTATGTTTCTAAAGTTTGTTTTAAAGCATAGAGTTCCTTATCATAAGTAGAGTAATTCAAAGAAGCTCCACTTAACTTCTCACTTATGTAAGCAATAGGCCTAGACTCTTGCATTAGAACAGCACCAATACCAAGGGATTGATCAACCTTAGAAGTTTATGATGGAGGAGCAAGGTGTAATCAAGAGCACGGGTAAGGAGCCTAAACAAAGAAGTCCAACATTCCAAAAGATCCATTACAAGGCATTGGAGGCCCAATGACAAGAGCAAGGACCAAAGCTATGAAAGAGGCCCTAAATTGTCTAATAAGAGAGCTAAAAGAGCTGGAGCCCATTTATTTGGAAGAAGCACATTTTAATGAGCCTAAAGGAGTCCAAAAATGGTGATCACATTGCTAGAAGCCCAATAAGATGATGTACAAGGCCCATGTGGGGTTCAGATTGAAGAATTCCCTTAAAATACTATGTGACAAGCATGTGCCTTGGACAAGGATCATAAGTGACGTCCAAGAATCTTCAAGAAGAATCAAGAAGGCATCATTATGAATTGATTATGATTTAAATTCATCTTTTTGGTCAAGGAGTGTTCTAGAAGATCATGTTTTGATCTACTTTCCTATTTTTAAATAGCAGACTTGTTCTTGAAATTTAAGTTATTTTCTTTTATTTCTATGTAATAAATGGTGCCTCCCATAGTCAAATAATCATTAATGAGGCATCATCCCTAGCATTTATGTCTTAGGATGCTGATTCTAGAGTGTTCTATTGTTGCCTATATATAGGCTACGTTTTTTGTAATTGAATTCAGATTTAGATGAATGAGAATTGAGTTTATCTCTTTCAGTGTGAGCTTTGCTTGTATCCTTGTATTCTCGTGAGAATACTCAACAGTATTAAGGGATTGATCAATATTGTGGTGTCTTCATGGCTAGGGTTGTAAGAGACAGGTTCTCTTAAGGTCCTACCTAGATCAACTGTCTGTCCATTACTTGATTCTAGCCGATCCGTACATCCCCTCATATCAAGTGGTATCAGAGCCCTATGCTACTAAGAAAAGAAGGTAAAATTAGCTTCATTTCAGTTTTCTGACTATGCTACTATTTGGTGGGAAGATTTGTAGGTTAAGAGACGCCTTAAGGGCAAAGGTCCCCCTCGTACGTGGGAGAAGCTAAAGAAACTCATGCACAAGAAGTATGTCCCTAGTTTCTACTATCGAGAGCTTAATAGAAAGTTGCGACTGTTTAGCCAAGACTCTATGACAGTAGAAGAGTATGTACATGAGCTTGATCTTCTTAAGATGCGTGCTGGAGTCCAAGAAGATGAAGAATCAAGCATGAGCAGAATTATTGATGGTCTGAGACCTGAAATTAGAGACAAAGTTGAGATGTATACTTTTGTTGATAAGGAGGAGTTGGTGCACAAAGCCATCAAAGTTCAAAAATGATTTAAAGAGAAACACTCCAAATCCTCATTCTGTGGCTGGATGGACTCTAAACCAACCTCTAAGTGGAAGGATTCCAAGGCTAAGGATGCAGCAAGATTCACCCCTAAGGCCAAGGAGGAATCAAAGCCCAAGAGTGATGGTGGTAAGAAACTTGACTCTAAAACTTCTTCTACTGATAAAACCTCTTCTCTTCAATGTTTTAGATGTCATGGAAAGGGGAATTGATGCGATACAGCAAGCTAACTCCTCAACTTCCAATGATCCATTGTAAATCCCAACTGGACCAATCACAAGAGCAAGAGCTAAAAGAATTAAGGAAGCTTTGAGTGGGCTAGTGCAAGACACCTTGACAAAGCAAATGGCATTTATTGGAGTATCAAATCTGGATAAAAATGCTGAGGATGTCACTAATGTCATTTGGGCTGAAAATGGAGCTACTGATCATATCTTGGGCTTGGAGACTTCAATTTAAGGAGCTTGGATCAAGTACAACACATGAGAAGACTCATTTGGGCCTAATTAATCATATTTTGGGCTTGATATGCTGATTATATTTCATTAAATGCATTTGTGCGAAAATTCATAATTAGTTGGCAGATTTGACTTTTGAATTTCCAAGTTACCTAAATCAAGTCCTTATGAATTTATTATGTTTTGATTTTCTAGATTGCATTTAATGCTTTTTAGGTCAGATCTTGAATGTATCCTCTATAAGATATTGTAACCCTCATTTTGGGAGGGGATTTGGAATTTTGAATGAAAACTTGCATTTTGCAATTTCTGATTGAGAGGAGTTCTCTCTAGGGTTCTTCATTGAACTAACAGACTTATCAAGGCTTGATCAATCTTGTGGCGTCTTTCAACACTTCGGGTCCTTGTTCTTCCGTGTTCAAGGGTTCAAGTAGATCACCAGACCTTTGTTTACGTTCTTGGGGTGCGTATATTCAGATCGGTTGTGGGTTCGTGGGATTTTTCCCTTGTGGGTTCTCACCATCTTGGTATCAGAGCTTTGGATCTAAACTCAGGTCATATTTTTCTGTTAGTTTACCTTCATTTTCGTTCTTCATTTGGTGCCTTTTCTTGTGTCTGTTCGTCTTCTGCGTTTCTGTTCATCACCGAAATTGTCATCCTTGTCCATTCACTTTTCCGTTGAGTTTTGTGAAGTTTAATAGGTCATTTTCATAGTTCGGAATCCCTTCTTTCGTCTCGTTTTGGTTTCATCTAAATCCGACTTTTTGTAGGGCAAGTTATACCCATTTGAAAAGGACGCATTTTCTGGAATTTCTGGGTTCAGATTGCTTGTTCTGTTTTGTTTATGGTATTTTTGTGATTTTCCTTGCATTATTCAGTGAAAAAAAAAGAAAAGAAAAGGGAAAAGACAAGAAAAAAAAAAGGAAAAAAAAAAGGTACCCAAAAAGAAAGGGACAGAAAAAAAAAAAACGAAAAGAAATTATAGTGCTGGCAGTGTTTTGAGCAAATCATCTTCATATCCAAATTCTATTTTGGCTTTTGCAATACTTGTGTCAATTGAGTTTCTGACTTTTCTTGAAGGTCCATATTCAATACTCTTAATTTCTCAAAGTTCCTAAGTGTTGGCTGATTCTGCATATTGTGATTGCTTTGTTTAAATTGTTTAGTTCTTTAAAGAGCCTCAAGAGGGATTTCAGAGTGGAAAAAGGCAAGAGTGATATACCTCAATTTAAAAGCCAAGTTTGAGTGAAACACGAGTGTTGAGTGTCATTCTTGAGGGAAACACGTGAGGAAATTTGTGAGGAACTTTACTTCACTAACATAATTAATTTTCCTTGAAGTCACAATGTCTAATGCAGATGGGACATCTGGTGGTAGTGGAAATCCAATGAATATTGAAGACACCCTTAGGGCAATGCAGCAACATTTTCAACGGATGAATGTGGTTTATGGAGAGATAAGGGATAGAATGGATAGACAAGATGAAAGGATTGTAAATCTGCAAAGAGCCCAACCTAAACCTAGAAGGCATGGAAGGCAAAGGGAGGTTTCTATGGATGACTTTGAATCTGAAAATAACAAAGTTGGTGGTAGTGAGGATGAAGTCAATTCTGAATCTGAAGTTGAACTGATAAGGAATAGGCATAGAGGGGATAGGTATGGGAGAAGATATGGGAGAAATAACCCAAGGGAGAGAGATAGAGTAGATGGGAACCTTGGGAGCATCAAAATGAAGATACCATCATTCCAAGGTAGAAATGATCCTGAAGCCTACTTAGAGTGGGAAAAGAAAATAGAAATGATCTTTGAGTGTCATAATTATTCTGAAGCTAAAAAGGTGAAGTTGGCAGCAATAGAATTCACTGATTATGCCATTGTTTGGTGGGATAAATTGGGTATTAATAGGAGGAATAATGGAGAGAGGCCTGTAACAACTTGGAGCGAAATGAAAGCTCTAATGAAGAAGAGATTTGTTCCCAACCATTATTTTAGAGAGCTTTATCAAAAGTTGCAGACCCTTACACAAGGTCCTAGGAGTGTAGAGGAGTACAATAAGGAGATGGAATTGGCCATGATAAGAGCTAATGTGCAAGAAGATAGAGAAGCAACAATGGCCCGATTTCTAAGTGGGTTGAACAAAGATATAGCTGATATAGTTGAATTGCATCATTATGTAGAACTAGAAGACATGGTGCATATGGCTATTAAGGTGGAAAAGCAACTCAAGCGAAAAGGTGCTTCAAAATTTCATTCTGGATCAACTTCTTCTTTCAAACAGAATTGGAAGAAAGGAGAAAAAGCTATCCAAAAGGAGACCACTAGAGGCAAAGAAGAAGCTTCATCAAAGAGCAAAGGTAAATCTGATTCCCAAACTTCTAGAAATAGGGATATAAAATGTTTCAAGTGTTTGGGTACAGGTCATATTGCTTCTCAATGCCCCAACAAGAGAGTTATGATTCTGAAAAATAATGAAGTTGTGACTGAAAGTGAGAGTGAAAGTGATGACTCCATGCCCCTACTTGAAGATGCTAGTGATGATGGGATTGAGTATGCTGTGGAAGGAGAATGCCTTGTGGTTAGAAGAGCCTTGAATTGTCAAGTGAAGGAAGATGAGTTGAATGAGCAAAGGGAAAATATTTTCCATACTCGCTGCCTCATTAATAACAAGGTATGTAGTTTGATAATTGATGGTGGGAGTGTTACAAATGTTGCAAGCACTACAATGGTTGAGAAATTACATTTGCCCACTGTTAGACACCCTAGACCATACAAGCTGCAATGGCTGAATGAATGTGGGGAGATTAAAGTTGATAAGCAAGTTCTTGTTTCTTTTTCAATTGGGAAGTATTGTGATGAAGTATTATGTGATGTTGTTCCTATGCATGCTGGACATATACTTTTGGGAAGACCTTGGGAATTTGATAGAAAGGTAAAGAAAGATGGGCTTACAAATAGATATTCTTTTGTAATGAACAACAGACCCATTACTCTTGTACCATTGACCCCAAAGCAAGTGTATGAGGATCAACTTAAGATGAAAAAAGAGAGAGATAAAAAAGAGAGTGATATGAAAAATGTGAGAGAGACATCAAAAAGAAATGGGAGTGAAAAGGAGAGAAAAGATGAGAGTTCAAAAAAAGAATTTCAGAAAAAAAATGAAGAGAGAAAAGAGAAAAAGAAATTGAGTTTTTATGCAAAAGAAAGTGAAGTGAGGAATGCCTTTTTGGCTGAACAACATTTGCTTCTCCTTGTTTACAAGGAATCCTTTTTGGATACTAATGACATTAACTCTTCCTTTCCAAGTGTTGTTAGTTCTTTATTGCAGGAATATGTTGATGTGTTCCCAGAGGAGATTCCACCTGGATTACCACCCATTAGAGGAATTGAGCATCAAATTGATTTCATTCCAGGAGCAACAATTCCTAATAGGCCAGCCTATAGAAGCAATCCAGAAGAGACAAAGGAACTTCAAAGGCAAGTGGAAGAGCTCATGGCAAGGGGATATGTTAGAGAAAGCTTGAGTCCTTGTGCTGTTCCGGTACTTTTGGTCCCAAAGAAAGATGGAACTTGGAGGATGTGCATTGATTGCAGAGCTGTGAATAACATCACTATAAAGTATCGCCATCCCATTCCTAGATTAGATGATATGCTTGATGAATTGCATGGTTCTATTGTCTTTTCTAAGATTGATTTGAAATCTGGATACCATCAAATTAGAATGAGGGAAGGGGATGAATGGAAAACTGCTTTCAAAACAAAACATGGTTTGTATGAATGGTTAGTTATGCCATTTGGGTTAACTAATGCACCTAGTACTTTCATGAGATTAATGAATCATGTTTTGCGTGCTTTCATTGGGAAATTTGTTGTGGTTTATTTTGATGACATTCTGATTTACAGCAAGAATCTTGATGAGCATTTGAATCATTTGCATTGTGTGCTTGATGTTTTGAGAAAGGAAAAATTGTTTGCAAATATGAAGAAGTGTGATTTTTGTATGGATAAAATTGTTTTTCTTGGCTTTGTGGTGAGTGCTAAAGGAATAGAAGTTGATGAAGAAAAGATAAGAGCTATTAAAGAATGGCCAACACCTAAAAGCATAACTGAGGTGAGAAGCTTTCATGGTTTGGCTAGTTTTTATAGGCGCTTTGTCAAAGATTTTAGCACACTTGCTGCACCACTCACTGAAGTTATTAAAAAGTCTGTTGGTTTTAAATGGGATAAAGAACAAGATGTTGCATTCATTAGGCTTAAGGATAAATTGTGTTCTGCACCTGTATTAGTATTGCCTAACTTTAACAAAACTTTTGAGATTGAATGTGATGCATCTGGAGTTGGAATAGGAGCTGTTTTGATGCAGGAAGGAAAGCCAATTGCTTATTTTAGTGAAAAGTTGAATGGAGCAGCCTTGAAGTATCCAACATATGACAAGGAGCTCTATGCACTTAAAAGAGCATTAGAGAATTGGCAACACTACCTTTGGCCTAAACAATTTGTAATTCATACTGATCATCAATCTTTGAAGCACATTAAGGGTCAAGGTAAGCTGAACAAGAGACATGCAAGGTGGCTGGAATTTATTGAGACATTTCCGTATGTCATCAGATACAAGAAAGGTAAAGAAAATGTGGTGGCTGATGCATTGTCAAGAAGGTATACTCTTCTTACTACTCTAAATGCTAGGTTGCTTGGTTTTGAATATATCAAGGAATTGTATGCCATTGATGCTGATTTTGCTGAAGTGTTTCTTGCTTGTGAAAAGAAAGCATTTGAAAAGTTTTATAGGATTGATGGGTACTTGTTTAAAGAAAACAGATTGTGTGTGCCTCAATGTTCTTTGCGAGAATTACTTGTGAGAGAAGCACATGGGGGAGGATTAATGGGTCACTTTGGTGTGAAAAAGACTTTGGATGTTTTGCATGAACATTTCTTTTGGCCTAAAATGAAACGTGATGTGGAAAGAATCTGTGCTAAATGCATAACTTGTAAAAAGGCTAAATCTAGAGTCTTGCCACATGGTTTGTACACCCCATTACCTGTGCCTAGTGAACCTTGGGTAGATATATCAATGGATTTTATTTTGGGTTTACCTAGGTCAAGAAAGGGTATGGATTCCATATTTGTGGTTGTCGATAGATTTTCTAAAATGGCACATTTCATTGCTTGCCATAAAACTGATGATGCCACATACATTGCTGATTTGTTCTTTAAGGAAATTGTAAGACTTCATGGTGTTCCTAAAAGTATTGTTTCTGATAGGGATACAAAATTCTTGAGTCATTTTTGGAGGATTTTGTGGGGTAAGCTGGGTACTAAATTATTGTTTTCTACTGCTTGTCATCCACAAACTGATGGACAAACTGAGGTAGTTAATAGAACTTTAACTCAATTGCTTAGAACTGTGATTCAAAAGAACTTGAAGAATTGGGAAAATTGCTTGTCATTCATTGAATTTGCTTACAATAGGAGTGTGCACTCATCTACTGATTATTCTCCTTTTGAAATAGTGTATGGTTTTAATCCACTAACTCCCTTGGATTTATTACCATTGCCTATTGATGAGAGGGCCAGTCTTGATGGGACAAAAAAGCTGAAACAGTGAAACAACTTCATCAAAAAGTGAAACAACAAATTGAAAAGAAAAATGAGCAATATGCATCCAAGGCTAACAAAGGAAGAAGGCGTGTTCTCTTTGAACCTGGTGATTGGGTGTGGGTGCATATGAGGAAAGAAAGATTTCCAGCTCAAAGAAAGTCCAAATTAGCTCCAAGAGGAGATGGTCCATTTCAAGTGCTTGAAAGAATCAATGACAATGCTTACAAAATTGATTTACTTGGTAAGTATAATGTTAGTGCTACTTTCAATGTGGCTGATTTATCTCCTTTTGATGCAGGTGATGATTCGAGGTCGAATCCTTTTGAGGAGAGGGGGAATGATGCGATACAGCAAGCTAACTCCTCAACTTCCAATGATCCATTGCAAATCCCAACTGGACCAATCACAAGAGCAAGAGCTAAAAGAATTAAGGAAGCTTTGAGTGGGCTAGTGCAAGACACCTTGACAAAGCAAATGGCATTTATTGGAGTATCAAATCTGGATAAAAATGCTGAGGATGTCACTAATGTCATTTGGGCTGAAAATGGAGCTACTGATCATATCTTGGGCTTGGAGACTTCAATTTAAGGAGCTTGGATCAAGTACAACACATGAGAAGACTCATTTGGGCCTAATTAATCATATTTTGGGCTTGATATGCTGATTATATTTCATTAAATGCATTTGTGCGAAAATTCATAATTAGTTGGCAGATTTGACTTTTGAATTTCCAAGTTACCTAAATCAAGTCCTTATGAATTTATTATGTTTTGATTTTCTAGATTGCATTTAATGCTTTTTAGGTCAGATCTTGAATGTATCCTCTATAAGATATTGTAACCCTCATTTTGGGAGGGGATTTGGAATTTTGAATGAAAACTTGCATTTTGCAATTTCTGATTGAGAGGAGTTCTCTCTAGGGTTCTTCATTGAACTAACAGACTTATCAAGGCTTGATCAATCTTGTGGCGTCTTTCAACACTTCGGGTCCTTGTTCTTCCGTGTTCAAGGGTTCAAGTAGATCACCAGACCTTTGTTTACGTTCTTGGGGTGCGTATATTCAGATCGGTTGTGGGTTCGTGGGATTTTTCCCTTGTGGGTTCTCACCAGGAATTTTGCTTCCAAATGTCCCAATAAGAGAGCCATCATTATCAAAGACAATGGTGAGTATGACAGTGAACATTCTAGTGATGATGACATGCCCTCTTTGGTGATTGACTCTGAATTGGAGATTGATGAAGCTGAACCTATTACGAGAGAAGCATTGGTGGCTAGAAGATCCCTAAATATTCATGTAAAGGAAGATGATGAGAAAGAGCTGCGAGAGCTTATCTTCCACACTAGGTGTTTCATAAAGAATAAGGTATGCAGCATGGTTATTGATAGTGGTAGTATTACCAATGTTGCTAGTATCTTACTTGTTGAAAAGCTGGATTTACCTACTATGAAGCATCCTAAACCTTATAAATTGCAATGGTTGAATGATAGTGATGAGGCTAAAGTCACTAAACAGGTTTTGGTTTCTTTTTCTATTGGGAACTATCATACTGAAGTTCTATGTGATGTGGTTCCAATGCTTGCTGGACATCTCTTACTTAGAAGGTCATCGCAATTTGATAGCAAAGCTCACCATGATTATTACAAAAATTGTTATTCTATCCCATTCCAAGGAAAAATCATTGTATTGAAGCTTCTTAGGCCAAAAGAAGTTTATGAGGTGGTGAGGATTGAGCAGGATTGCAAAAGAATGAATGAGTTGAAAGAAAAGGAGAGAGTGGAAAAGAAAGAAACTAAAGAGAGAGAGAGAAAAAAGAAAGAATAGGAGAAAAGTGAAAAAAAGATAGAGAGTTTAATTTCTGGAAAAAGTGAGGTTAAGAGAGTACTGTTGAGTGAGCAAGTCTTGGTGCTTGTGTGTAAGGATACTTATTTTTTCACTAACGATCTTAACCCCTCTTTGCCCTCTAGTCTTGGTGCTTGGGTTTGGGTACACCTGCATAAGGAGAGATTTCCCGATCAACGCAAATCTAAGTTACATCCAAAAGGAGATGGCCCTTTCCAAGTCTTAGAGTGGATCAATGACAATGCTTATAAAATAGATTTGCCTAGTTCCTATGGCAATGTTAGTGCTACTTTTAATGTTGCTGATTTATCTCTCTTTGATGTTGCAGATTCGAGGACAAATCCTTTCGAGCAAGGAGGGAATGATGGAGGAGCATGGTGTGATCAAGAGCACAGGCAAGGAACCCAAACAAAGAAGTCCAACATTCCAAAAGATCCACTACAAGGCATTGGAGGCCTAATGACAAGAGCAAGGACCAAAGCTATTAAGGAGGCCCTAAATTGTCTAATAAGAGAGCTAAAAGAGCTGGAGCCCATTTATTTGGAAGAAGCACATTTTAATGAGCCTAAAAGGAGTCCAAAAATGGTGATCACATTGCTAGAAGCCCAACAAGATGATGTACAAGGCCCATGTGGGGTTCAAATTGAAGAATTCCCTTAAAATACCATGTGACAAACATGTGCCTTGGACAAGGATCATAAGTGACGTCCAAGAATCTTCAATAAGGATCAAGAAGGTATCATTATGAATTGATTATGATTTAAATTCATCTTTTTGGTCAAGGAGTGTTCTAGAAGATCATGTTTTGATCTACTTTCCTATTTTTAAATAGCAGATTTGTTCTTGAAATTTAAGTTATTTCCTTTTATTTCTATGTAATAAATGGTGCCTCCCATAGTCAAATAATCATTAATGAGGCATCATCCCTAGCATTTATGTCTTAGGATGCTGATTCTAGAGTGTTCTATTGTTGCCTATATATAGGCTACGTTTTTTGTAATTGAATTCAGATTTAGATGAATGAGAATTGAGTTTATCTCTCTCAGTATGAGCTTTTCTTGCATCCTTGTATTCTCATGAGAATACTCGACAGTATCAAGGGATTGATCAACCTTGTGGTGTCTTCATGGCTAGGGTTGTAAGAGACAAGTTCTCTTAAGGTCCTACCTAGATCAACCGTCCGTCTGTTACTTGATTCTAGCCAGTCCGTACGTCCCCTTATATCACTTCTTCTTCTAATTGTTGTCTTTGTGTGGTAATAGGAAGTGTTATGATCCCCATCTATTAGCCACTTGGTTCTTGCTTTTTGGAACTAAAGAATTTCTTCTTGTTCTATAACTGCCTTTAATTCTTCTCTGAGTCTTTCTTCAAGTTCTTCTAGGTTGTTGCTAGGCTTCTCCTGCATTGCTCTCTATATACTTCCTAGTTGATTTAAAAGCCTCCTTTTCTTTTGAGCAATGTGTCCAAACACATTTGTGTTCCATTCTGCCAAATGTTCTTTTAAAATTCCCAATTCAACTCTGATGTTTGGATCTCCTGTCCATTTATTCCTGAGTATTGGCTTGAAGTTTTCATGTTTGAGCTAAACTGCTTCCAATCTAAATGGTCGAGCTCATTGATTATGAGTCACTGGCGTGAGTCTGATCAAAATGGGGTGGTGGTCAAATTGTACTCTGGTTCCCACTCTGATCGTTGCTTCATCAAATCTTTTTCTCCAGTCAATATTCCATAAAGCCCTTTTGATCCAGGTCAAGATTCAAGGATGAATCTTTTTGAAGAGGGAGGGAATCATAGCATACCAGCAGGCGATCAATATGGAGGTCATGAGCCCTAAATAACACTCATTTAGTTAGAGGCCCAACAAGCCATATAGAGTATTGAAGGAATTTATAACTTGAGAATGCTTATATGGAGGAGAGCATGGATCATTGCTTGGATGACATGGACACATGCGGAGCTTAACATGACATATGGAAGGCCACCCCGAAAGCTACCATGGCATTTGAGTCATTGGGGCATGGATACTTGAGCCTTGAGGAAGACAAAAGCACGTTCTAAGATCCTAAAAGGAGCATTTGAAGTTAATTCCTGTGTTATTAAAGGCCTAACACAATCATATGTGCATGGAGAAGTCCATTGGAGCTGTAATCTTTTAAATTAGGGCCCAAATGCATTGTCTTATGAACCATGAGAATTTCAAAACGTGATTAAACCATATTCAAGCTCAAATGGATGTCCAAAAAGCCCATACATGCTTGTAGACGTGAATAGCATTTATGAAGATCTATTTGGAAGGGCCAAGAACATTCAAGAAGGTCAAGAAGGCATCATTATGAATTAATTATGATTTAAATTCGTTTTTTTAAGAAGTTTCCTATCACACCTCCTTTAATATCCCATTCTACATTAAATGGAACCATTATAATGTGTTTCTCAATGTTTCTGGATGAAAAATTTCAGTTTTAAAATTTCATATTTTATTCTATTTGTACATTGCTCATCCAAAATTGGATCATTTGAAAATCATAACTAATTCTAGAAAAATCAAAACGAGGTGGTTCCAATTTTTACGTGAAGCTTGCTAAGAGTTTTATAGAGAAAAAATATTTATTGGATCCAATTCCATCTAGAACAGCACCAGAAAAATCAACAATATGCACTGTTCATATGGTGAATTTTCAAATTTTTAGTATTTTTGTCCAATTTTGGAAGTGTATAACTCTTAGTACAAAACTCCAATTTTAATGGTTTACCACTTGATTTAAAGATAAAAATGAGATCTATAAGCCTATAAAATTTTATGTCCAAATTCCAACAATTGCTTATTATTTTATGTGTCACAAGTTTAGCCTCTTTTGGGGTATTTCTTATTCCCTAACTCCATTTTTAAAAAAAAAAATTATTTTTCCATTTTCCTCTTTCCACATCCTTTTGGTATTATACCATTCAAATTTTCAACATTAGGACATGCCATATAGATCTAATTTACATCATATTATCATCCAAAATACATTACAACTTAATATAAGGTTCATTAAAGCATTATACAACTTTTCAAAATATCAAGAGTTCCATATTGCTTTGTCATTCCAAAACCATTTTCTTGCCTTTGCCATCGGATGAATCATTCCCTATTTGGTGCATAAATTAACCTAGGAGGAGTGAGATTTCTATGAAATCTTAGTAGTATTTGAACTACAATTATCATGCAAATTAAGCAAGTTACAATGTGACAGGTTATCACATCTCAAGACACAATCAAGCCACATAAAAACATGCTTAATGTCACGCTAAAAGAGGAACATCAACACTTTCACAATGGCATAATTCAATGCATTTGGCCAAAGCATAAACCAAGGTTATTCAATCAATCTGCCACAACACAAGTTCTTCCATCCAAGCAAACAACAAATCACATTAAACAAGCAAGATTAACAATCAAATTATAATTCAAAACTACCTTTTTAACACTTGTCCAATAGGTTACTTCAAGGGACAAGTTCCTCCTCATAATGCCTATTAAACCAAGCACAAGCATAGGCCACATTAACCAATGAACAACGTAATTACAATTCTTGAACTTTAACTTAACAATTTCCTCCTTTTTCTTTGATTCCTAACAAAGTGAGTCCTCCTTTAGATTCCATAACCTCATGACTCATTCCTACACAATTTTTCATGAGGAATTCAAATGTGGTATCAGATTTTTGAAAATCAAACTCCTTCCCTATGTATTCACCTTGGCCGAATAGGGTATATAAACTTCAAAAAAATTCCATTTTTGATTCTAATGGTTTTAAACACTTCCCAACAACATATCCCTACACAAAAACATGTTTTAAAGCTATTGGAATCATCAAATAAATCCAAAATAATTTTCTCCTATATGAATAGTGCTCGGCCAAATGGAACCCTTAAAACCCTAACTTTGATTTTCTTCCAAAAATCAATCCATACACCATTTAATCTTGCTTATTGCACTTAATTATTAAGGTTTCTATCCTTCCCTAAGTACCACATGATTCAGTGAAATTGGACAGCATTCTCCCATGATTTTCCAAGCTAAAAACCCTAGCCAATCAAGCTTGAAACTTAAGGATAAGGATGCTTAAACATACCTTGATGTAAGTTAGATCATTGCTTGCCTAAAACACTTGAAGATTTTGAAGAAATAGGGCTAGAGCTACAGTGACAGAGTTTCTCCTTATTTTTCCAATTTTCTAACATTTATTTGTATTTTCCAAGGGGTATATATAGAGAAAACCAATCTGCCCTTCTCCCTCCTGATTTGGCCGAACTAGGACACCTTATGGGGGTTATGTGGCAGTCATCAAGTGTCAAAATAATCAGATTATCACAAGTGGCCATTTTCTAGATTTTTCCAAGCATTTACCCATTAATTTCACATTTTATTTAATTAATTATTGGAGTAGCCAGCAAGCAAATGAAATTGGGCCCTTATTGGGCTCAATGTGGGCCCCACAAATGGCTTGGGCTGGTCCAAAAAGCTGCCCACAAACCAAATCACTATCTCAAACCAATTGAAAATTTTATCAGTTACTATTTATTAGTAACATTCTATACTTTTTCTAGACCTCCAAAAATTCATTTCTCTCCATGATAATTAACCTTTTAATATGAGAACATGATTTGAAAATTTTCAGAATTTTTCGTCACCTTTAGGTATTTATTTTGAATTTTTTCCAATTAGGCCTTTATCAGTGTCACAGCAGGAAAATAAATTTTCTAAAATTAATTCCTGAACCTCTAAGGCCTAAAACTAATTTTATAAATTTAAATAAATATTTAGATGATTTATCCAGGGTTATGTATCCATCTTTCAAGCTTACTACTGTATTAGTAGTCCTAAGAAATGACCTACCGAAAGTTAGTGTTTTTTGAACATGGGGTAGGGTATCCATATCCAAAACACAAAAATCTGCAGGGTGATTAAGTCCTTGACTTTCACCAAGATATCTTCCACAATCCCTTGGGCTTCCCTTGGTTTAAATGCCTAAAGATGTGTATAAAGAAAGAGGCATCACATTAATTGCAGCTCCCAAGTCCAAAATATAATTAGCAATACTTAATTGACTAACAGTGCTAGGTATTGTGAAAGATCCAACATCAGCACACTTAATAATTGAGGTCTAAGAATGGCAGAAACATTAGAACTCAATTGCATCTTTTTATTAGGTGAACATTTCTTCTTGTTAGTGCACAAATTCCTTTAGAAATCTCATGTATTTAGGTGCCCCTTTCAAGAAATCAAGTAAAGAAACATTATAGCAAGTTTACCAAACAAATTCATAATATCCTTCTCAAGTTGATCATTAGACAATTTTCTAGATACTAGAAATGAATTAGAAAATGGTAAATCAGAAATTTTTACCTTCTTTTCTTTCTACTTGATGAATTGAGAAGCATGTGTTGGATTTTTGTTGCTTATGACTCCTTCTTGCACGTGGGAAGATTTAGCTTCTTCCTTATCTCTTGAATGTGTGTGAGAGGCTCTCTTATTCTGCAAGAGTGTTGTCACACCTCTCTTTATAACTCAGTATACATCAATTGGAACCAATATAACGTGTTTTGCAGCGTTTTCGGATGAAAATTTAAAGTTCAGAATTCTACTGTTCATCCTGTCCATACACTGTTCATCCGAAAATGGGCCAACTTTGAAAATTCATAACTAAATCTAGAAAAATTGAAATGAAGTGGTTCCAATTTTCACACGAAGCTGGCTAAGAGTTCTGTGGAGGAAAAATAATCATTAGGTCCAATTCCATCCAGAATAATTCCAGGAGATTCGTCAAAATGTACTGTTCATTTGGTAAATTTTCGAATTTCAGTATTTTTGCCCAACTTTGGAAGGGCATAACTCTTAGCACACAACTCCGAATTTGATGAATTACCACTTTATTTAAAGCTAAAAATGAGATCTATTAGACTGCCAAATTCAAGCCCAGATTCTCACAATTGCTCATTATTTTATGTGCCACAAATCTGACACTTTTTAGGAAATTTCTATCCCCTAATTACCCCTTTCTCTTTTTCCACATCCATTCCATAATGTACCATGCATAACTTTAACATTAGGGCATGAGAATAAAGTATAATACACAACATAACATCATCCATAACTAGATACCATCATTACATAAAGTTCAATGATACCTTACACAACATAACATAACAACATTAATTACATATTGCTCCACTATCCCAATACCAATTCCTTGCCTTGATCCATGCTTGGTCCATTTCCTAATTAGTGCATAAAATGACATAGGAGGAATGAGATTTCAAAGAAATCCCAGTAGCATATGAATTATAATTATCATGTAAATCAATACAAGTTCAATTGTGACATGTTCATGCAATCTGAACCATTCCCAACTCATAGGAATTCATGCCAAATACCATGCAAGGAGAGGAACATCATATCATCCACATTGACATATCACAAAGCATTTGGCCAAAGCATAACCAATGTCAATCAAACAATCAAGATCACCACAAAGTTCCTCCAAATCCAAGTAACAACAAATCACAACAAACAAGCAAGATGAACAATCAAATTATAATTCAAAGCTACCTTTACAAAGCTTGTCCACTTAATTCCTCCAAGGAGGAATTCTTCTCCTTAATTCCTCCTCTTAATGCCTATTAAACCAAGTATAAACATAGGCCATATTAATCACAAAACAACTTAATTCTAACACTTTAACATTAACTTAACAATTCCCCCCTTTTTCTTTGACTTTCAACAAAATGATTCCTCCTTTAGGATCAAACTTCTCATGACCCAATCCTACACAATTTTTCATAGCTCTTTTGTCTGCTTTGTGCCGTGAGTAGCCTCTGTCAAATCATCTTAATTTGTTGTGAGGTTTGTTCTACTAAATCAGGACCAAACACTTTCCTTTCACCCAATTCAGTCCAACACGACGGGGACCTACATTTGCTCCCGTACAAAGCCTCATAAGGAGCCATTTGGATACTGGAATGATAACTGTTGTTATAGACGAACTCTGCCAGTGGCAAGTACTCATCCCAGTTCCCTTTGAAATCTAGGACACAAGCTCTCAGCATGTCCTCTAACGTTTGAATAGTACGTTCTGTTTGCCTGTCAGTTTGAGGATGATAAGCTGTACTGAAACTCAGCTTAGTGTCCATGGCTTCCTGTAATGCTCTCCAAAACCTAGAGAGAAACCTCAGGTCCTTATCAGAAATAATCGTTTTGGGTGTCCCGTGTAACCTCACAATTTCTCGGATGTATATCCGTGCCAGCTTTTCCGGTTGGTACTCTTTCTTAATAGCCAAGAAATAAGCTGACTACGTCAGGCGATCTACAATCACCCATATCGTGTCGTGACTCTTATTGGGACATTTGGAAGCAATATGCCCCTTTCTATGACATCTAAAACATTGAAGAGAAGAGGTTTTATCAGTAGAAGAAGTTTTTAGAGTCAAGTTTCTTACTGCATCCTTAGCCTTGGAATCATTCCACTTATAGGTTGGTTTAGAGTCCCTCCAGCCATAGGATGAGGATTTTGAGTGTTTCTCTTTAAACTGTTTTTCAACTTTGATAGCTTTGTGCACCAACTCCTCCTTATCAACAAAAGTGTACATCTCAACTTTGTCTCTAATTTCAGGTCTCAGACTATCAATAATTCTGCTCATGCTTGATTCTTCATCTTCTTGGACTCCAGCACGCATCTTAAGAGATCAAGTTCATGTACATACTCTTCTACTGTCATAGAGTCTTGGCTAACAGTCGCAACTTTCTTAAGTCTTGATAGTAGAAAACTAGGGACAATTGGCCGTACGGACCGGCCAGAATCAAGTAACGAACGGATGATTGATCTAGGTAGACCTTAGAGAAGCTGTCTCTCACAACCCTAGCCATGAAGACACCACAAGGTTGATCAATCCCTTGATACTGTCAAGTATTCTCAGGAGAATACAAGGATGCAAGCAAAGCTCACACCTAAGAGAAAAATAAACTCAATTCTCATTCATCTAAATTTGCCTTCAATTACAAAAAACGTAGCCTATATATAGGCAACAATAGAACACTCTAGAATCAGCATCCTAAGCATAAATGCTAGGGATGATGCCTCATTAATGAATTTGATTATGGGAGGTACCATTTATTACATTGAAATAAAAGGAAATAACTTAACTTCAAGAACAAGTCTGCTATTTAAAAATAGGAAAGCAGATCAAAACATGATCTTCTAGAACACTCCTTGACCTAAAAAATGAATTTAAATCATAATCAATTCATAATGATGCCCTCTCGAAAATTCTTGGATGTCACTTATGATCTTGTCCAAGGCCATGCTTGTCACATGTATTTTAAGTGAATTCTTCAATCTGAACCCCACATGGGCCTTGTACATCATCTTGTTGGGCTTCTAGCAATGTGATCACCATTTTTAGACTCCTTTTAGGCTCATTAAAATGTGCTTCTTCGAAATAAATGGGCTCCAGCTCTTTTAGCTCTCTTATTAGACATTTAGGGCCTCCTTCATAGCTTTGGTCCTTGCTCTTGTCATTGAGCCTTCAATGCCTTG
>NW_021632701.1:0-36560 GCF_004799145.2 Neltuma alba | reverse complement strand
ACTAAAATTATCTTCTAGAAAATAACTTGTTTATAATGCCTTATCTAGCATGTTACCATTTGGTTCAGATGTTTCACTGATGTTCATCATTTGCTGATCTGCAGAAGTTTTCATCTTTTCATAAGAAGAACCACCATGTTCATCACTGTCATGATTCTTTGAATTTGTGTTTTCCAGTTCAATGTTAAGACCAAAAGAAGCCATTTCTCTTTCTTGCAGCTCCACTAATGGCGGTTGCTGCTGCTGCCTCTGCTTGAACTCATTCTCTAATCTCTCTGTCAACTCTCTATCCTTCTGGGAGATGGCCATTTCTGATTCCTCAAGCCGTCGTTGGAGGCGGTCTTTGATTTCTCAAGTCAAGCAGAAACAACCTCAATCATTAAAACCAATAAAAAAACTAGTCAAAATCAATCAAGAATAACCAATAAAAACTGATAAAAAATTAGTAATAGTGATGAGGATCAGATTAGGTGTTTATAGGAGTCTATGGTTCAAACTCTCCTGATATAACAAAGGAAAAGGAAAGAAAAAAAGATTTAATAGCAGAACAATTAAAAACATATTAATTTAGTCATGATGAGTTTGATTTGGATCAGATGAGTTCAATCTGCAGCAATATGTATGAAATGATGAGAAAGAACCTGTTGGTGATTGGTATCAAGAAAGCTGTTTCTTTCTGTCTCAGTCTGCACAAAACTAAGACAGCCTTCAAGCTGCAACACAGCCAACTCATAGAATTTGGAGATCTCATTCAAACGCTCTATAACTCCTTTCTTGGTCTTCATCTTCTCTTGAGCTCTGTTCATTGCACAGTGCACAATCCACATCATTGTGGAATCTGTTAGAGTCACTTCAAATTTTCCATCCATGTGGCTGAAAATCTCTTCCATGAATCAATCCTTGACAGAACAATTTATGAATCTGGGTTGGATAATCAATAAGAGTCGGAAAATGAATGGACTCTGTTCATGGAGGTAAAAGAGGAGGTAGCTTAGATCTAATGCCATGTTTGCTGCCCATTTTTTTTTTTTTTTGGGGGGGGGGGGGGGGAGTCTTGATCCAAGCTTTTCTCTAAGATGCAGGTGATATGCACATTTCACTCAAACCACTCAAATTTAATCCGAATGGTATAGGACTTGCTATTTTTATAGAATGAAGTAGGAAATAATAATATACTATTAATTTGCAAAAAAAAAATTGAATTTAAAAACGCAGAGTACGAAAATATAAGCCATGTCATCGACATGCTTGGTAGACATGAATAAATTTTATTATGAAAGGATTTCTCACTTTGGAGCTTCCTTTTTTGAAGTCTAATCTGTTCTTAGTAGACCAACTTTATTGATCAATTTTTTTATTGTTTATAATCTAAAGGATTTATTAGAGTATGTATTTTATAATTTTTCTATCATTTTAAAATAAAAAATTGTATTTAAAACTAAATGTTTTATTGCTTTATTTGAAAATATATTTAACTATTTTTTGCAATAAGGAATAATATAGTAATTTTCTATAATTCTTTGACGTTCCTACTTTATTTTCACTTTAACAAATTGACAAATTAAAAGTTAGTTTTCCTTTTTGCTCATGCCGACTTTGATTTTACATTTTCATTTCAATTATCTTACAATTCTTTTCACTTTACAAAATATGACCTAAATTTTTCCTCTAAAAGTGTACGACGTAACTGAACCTTTACTAGATTTTGCATGGCAAGCGTACCTCTTTCCTTTAGGAATTCTTAAAGAGATTTTCAACGAAAAGATATTTTATTCAAAAAAAGAAAAGGATACAACCAGTCTAAAGGAAAAGCATGGGGGGGGGGGAATCAAGACACCAATTCAACAACCAAAGGTCAGGTCCAAGTTAAACTAGAAGGAAACAAACTGGTCAAAAAAAGAAGAAGAAGGAAACAACTACGAAAAAGAACAAATTGATCATCCTATTCCAGAACGGTCATCAGCAAACCCACCTTCTTTGCTCCTTCCACCCAGAGTCATTATCTAGCATACTTTAAAGGTGAGATGATGCTATTATAACGCATCCATAGGATGCCTTCCCTCTTTTACCAATAGCTGTTAGATGAACTGCAACACGATTTCCTTGCCTAGCAATCAAGGTAAATCAATGCCTGCCTCTTCATTTTGCTTTGTGAAATATCCATCCATGTTGATTTTGACAGTATCTTCATTTGGAGGTTCCCAAGACAAGCTCCGCAGGACTTTCCCTTTTTTCATACCAGCAACATTATCATTTTTACTTGCCTTAGCCACCCAAACTTCTAAAGAGAAGCTACTGATATAATTCTCATAGGATCTGGCTTCTTGTCATTAAAAATATAATCACATCTCCCCTTCCAAATGCCCCAACAAATTGCAGCAACTAGAGATTTTCCACGATCATCAATATTCCTCTGCTCCAAAAAAAAAATTTATACACATACGATTTCTTAACGCAGGTATTATTGCTCTTATTAGTCATCAGAGTTAAGGGACAGCCAAACCACAAAGTCGCCCAAGGACAGTGCAAAACCAGGTGTTCTATGGTTTCAGCTTCATTGATACAAAATGTACAAAGATTATCTCTGACACATTTCCTTTTATGCAAAGCATCTTTTGTAGCGAGAGAACCATTCAACATTCTCCTTAAGAAGTGCTTTATCTTTGGAAGAATATGTAGACTCCAAATACGCTTCCATAACTGCACAGGAATAATAAAAAGAAGCGCCGGGGCCAAAATCTGGGCTATTGTCTTCTATCTCTTTGGCAACATGATAACCAGAAAGAGCAGTGTAGGCGCCATTCTTGTTTTTCACCCAAACTGGCATATCTTTTGGAAGTGCAATTTTAAACAAATATATTACATCTATTTATGTGCCTCGTCTCATTTCTTCTTCTTTTTCTGTTTTTTACAATTATTTTTTGTACCTTTTTAATGATATATTGATCATGCGTAAACTAGTTTGCCAAAAATCTGAATGATCTCGTCACCATAAGCAATGATAACAGAAGATGCCCCGCTAAGCTGTTCTTCACTTATCCACACAAGCTGCAGGATGAAAAATTATACTTTGTAAGTTATTTGCATGGCATGAATAACATATACTCTCATAGAATATGTGTGTGTATGTATATATATACTCCCTCCGATTTCATACATAGGGTATCTTCAAAAAATAATTTTGATACTTTTTATAAGGCATTTGATAGTTTTAAAAAGTATTAAATATTTTTTTATATATGCCCATAATCAACAAGGGTAAAGAAAAAAAATGTAGAAACTAATGTAATGTTAAAATCTAATGTAGTTAATAAGAGTAATATTATAAATCACAAGTGCTTTTACTAGTACATATAATTAAGTAGAAATGACCTGTATTTGGAGTTGGAAGGAATATAAAGTGTCATCTTTTATCCCCATAGACAGCCATTAATGTCAAGGAGCCTATTGAAGCTTCACAAATCCAGGCAAGGGTCAAGGAACCTACACTGTACCTTGATATAACCGACCGTATCCGGAATGCCATTAACTTCATCATTGTCGTGAAATCAATTTCAACATACAAATACAATTTTTGCTTGAAATTTTAAATCAAGAGTGAATATAGATTGAAATAATACTGTCTCTGGCCATGTCATAAACAATCTAGACAATTATGAGAAAACCAATAAGTAGCTGTACATAATTTGGTATTTTCCTGATCTAAAATCTGAATGATCTTGTCAACATAAGCAATGATAACAGAAGATGCCCCGCTAAGCAGTTCTTCACTTATCCACACAAGCTGCAAGATGAAAAAGTTATATCAGATGACAGAAGGACCCCTAAAATAAATGCATGTTCATATGATTTACTCAAGTCAATGTTCAAAAAACTAGATCAGATCAGCCGGTTCAATCATCAATTTTGCCTTAATCTCACATGGAATGTTTCCACATCGGCCCGGTTAAAAATAGATTAAAAAAAAATGATAAAATTGGTAAGAAAAACTGATTAAAAAAGATAATAAAAACATTTTCTTTAGCTTTCGATATAATAATTTTGCACATAAAACTGAAAAAAACATTAATTTATTCAACTACAATCAAAACAATGTGAACTTTTAACCCATGTCCCTACCAATTCAATGATCAATCCAATTTTGAAGTACATTCAGTGGATGATGCAGCTTCAGTTAAAACCAAGTGCACAAAAAGTTTGTGACTTGAGTAGCTAATACAGTTGGAGGCAATAAGCATACAAGTAATATGTGCAAAACTTGATGTCATACAAAAGATTAAAATACATTTTACACTCTCTTACTGATAAGGATAGAAACTAGTCTGTCTCAGCCAAAAGTCCAATGAAGATTCAAGCTACTTTTCCGATCCTTAATATAAGACCTACTTTACAGTGTAATTTGCACTACAAAGCTAGAGGAGTATTGCAGTATGCTTGGAACTTAGGGTTCTATCATAAACAATATAAACACTTTCTAAATCCACATATATGATTTATTTATATATATATATATCTATCTATCTAAACAAAGGAACAGTAATTCTTAACAAAATATATGGATACACGAGAGTACACATTCAGTGTAACATTACACTGTAGAGTGTTTATGGTAAGAACCTATTTTTGCTCTTAAATGTCTGTTATCAAATTCGTCAAGAATGCAGAAAACTTTCTTGGATGAGTCATTAATAGAATGATGAGTTGTAAAAATTCTCAACACATTATGCTTTTATTTGTAAACTTGATAGCAAACTTTTAAAAAAGAATCACCAATGTCTTGTCAATTGAATAGTACATCTTGGAAAATCATTTATCAGATGTCAATGAATCACCCAAAAATTTGAAAGCCATTCAACCCTACATGTCAATGGTACTAAGTTCAACCAAAAGAAGCCTATTTTTAAAACAGTAAATATGCCATTACACAAATTCCATTTCGTATATAAGATACAACACTCTCAACCCAGGATCAAAGACTTCCCTATAAGTTTCCTCGATCTCTCAGAGGCATCCAAGGAATGAACCAAAAGGTAAATAAAGAGGTTGAATAGCATAACCGGCTAATATGCTTTAACCTTGTGAGTTTTAAAAATGAGAGAGAGAGAGAGAGAGAGAGAGAGAGAGTCAATTCACCTTTGCATCTTTAATCTATGCCAAATTAGGGAATAGGAAAGGCAGTAAATAGGATGAACAGATTTAAATCTAAAGTAAAGCCAATAACCATTCTGGTTATAATACCATAGCAAATGATTTCACTATGAGTTGGAAGACATTGCCTTTGTTGGACTTGTATCACCGACTTCTCAATTAAAATATCATATATGCTATGACAGTATAATTGCCAAATGAAGCTTATACTGTGCTAAATACTGGAAGACTGAACTCATTATAAAGTGATAGAGGTAAACAGACTAACAGAGCGAGAGAAGTAAACAGAGAAGTTTAGATATCTGTGTCTCTCAAGATCTCATTACAAAAGCTTCGGATAAGTGGAACTGGATGTAAATGTTTAAATCTCATCATATACGTTTTGGTGTACTCATTATAGATTTACAAAGGAATTATTATATCAAAATTTTAACTTTATTGACAATTTAAGTGATGTGTAAAGAAGTGAAAGAAGGAGAGAAGAGGGTAGGTAGAAGAGAGATAGAGGAAACAGATGAAGGAGTGAAGTAGGAGACTGAATAGTACACTGAATATTCCCAAATAAGAACATGCAATTGTGAGGCCCTAGGTCTTATTAATATGGCCTAGGATAGGGCTGACTCTAACCAAATTTACCGAAATAACTAACTAATCTGAGTCATGTCCCCTCTCCAATCTTATTTACAAAACACATCCCCTTTTTATATTATTTACAGAACAATTCTCCCCTCCCCAAACACCCTCGCTCTCAAGGGTTTGGAACTTCAAAAGTAGGAAATTGCTGTTGAAATTGATAAAATGAGACCCATGAAGCTTCACAAGGAAATCTATATAGCAAGGAGAGGACTGACTCTAATCGAACGAGCTAACTAACTAAGCTGACTCACATCCCCTTTTTAAAATTATTTACAGAACACATCCCCTTTGGATGCTATTTACAGAACATTAAGTAAGAACTTTTACAAGATCACTCGCAGTATAATCAGATAGCTATTTGAATCATTTATCTGCCTGATGATATGCGTTGAAACTCTGCCATCCATTTTTATACTTTTTTTTGAATATTTTATGCCTACACGATCTCTGTTATTGGCTGGGATGAAGCCTTGTCAAGAAGCGACAAGACAAGTCATCACTATAACTTAGGCAAGAGGGAATAGCTCTGAGGATAACTTGTTCTATCATTATAAGTTTGTAACTCATGATCATAGTACAATGAATACTCAGAAACGACTACCTCAATTTGTTAAGTAATCAATATGGAGACTATGTACCAAGTATCTTATTGTCAAGGCAAGCCTGAACAATATAATCATAAACAATTCCACACCAAAAATCCCAGACAAAGATTTCCACAAATTACACCTAAAACAGATCCATTTGTCATGCAATTCAGAGAGCCCAAATAAACAAAACAGCAATTTATCAGATGGGTGAGACCAAGTACCTCCACAGCAGAAGCAGCAGAAGCAGCAAGAGAGAATCATGCCCAGGGCATGGCAAAACGAAACAAGCCCACCATGAGATTTCGAATCGGAAGCGTCATCGTCGTGAGACTCGCTCTCATTCTGGTTGTCCAACAAATTCTGATTAATTGAAGACTGCCGTTGCTTCTTTTGTTGCTTCTCCTGTTTCATTCGCTGGAGGTTCCATTCGAGCTTGCTAAGGTAAGCAGCCTTGAATGAGTCTCTGATCCTAGATGACGGCCATATATGCATCTCTTCTGCGTTGATCGATGATCAATGAAAGGATGAAAGCAACGGGAAATTGATTTGATCGGGTTTAAACAGGTTGAATGCTAGCACGCCCCTCTGATATTTTCCTCTTAACCCAATCACTTCAGAATATAATCAAATGATATTTATGACTTGTGAATCCCTCGGATCCTATATTTATGACTTGTGATATCTATATACACGTTAAATAAAAATCAAAACCAAACCAAGCTATTTTTATATTCATAGCGGCTCTTCACTCAGTTTACTAGAGCTAGTAATATAGATTGAATCTGCGGATCCAACCCATCAACCCCTCAAAAATGACGGGTTAGGGTTGGCCAAAAGCCAACCCACCAATAAACACACACCGCCAGGCCCGCAACTCATCGCGGGCTAACGCACATTTATTTTTTTACTTTTAAAATTTTTTAATTATTTTAATTATATTATTATATATTATATCTATCTAAAAAATTTTAAAAAAATACTTATATAATTTATTTGGTGCTTTCAATCAAATATTTCAAAAAAAAGAAAAAATTATTATTATTTTTGGATATTGTATAAGGAAAAAATATTAAAAAGTAAAAAAAATTCAAAAAAAAAATAAATAAGTTCTGGCAGGTTAGGGTTGGCTAAAAGCCAACCTGCCTTTAAACGAGCCTTTTCAACCCGACACGGACCAACCTGCAACTCGCGGGTTAGCCTATATTACTAGCCCTACAGTTTACTGTGCTATAAACAGTACCATCTATATGAACATGTTAGCTTGTGTATTTTGCTCCGTGCCCTTTTTTTTTGTTTGTTATGAGGCTATGTTGCATAGGATAGTGCAAATATTGTGGTCATTTCTCATGTATTTCAACCTCGATGAACCAAGAGTGTGGTAGGTTCTTTTTTCACCTACTACACCCATCAATTTCAATATTTTACCTCTTCAAATTTAAAATTCAAACTCAATTGATTTGTTTCCTTCCCCCTCGTTTTCTTCTTTTCTTCATCAAACCTGACAATGGAGAAGGGGAGAAAATTTTCTACATAAGTAATCTTTTCTATGTGACTGGGAAAGAGTTTGGCATAGAACCTTCTCCCTCTCTTCTGCATCACTGGAAAAGAAGAGAATTAGTCCATCCATTACTGTGCGTAGCTCCTTTTTTGGATCCAAGGATGAGAAGAGGCCAAGAATTAGGATCAAGAGAAAGATCTGTCTCCTTCCTATGCATCAAGTATATATCTCCACTCTCCTTTTGTTTCTCTTTATCTCTCTCACTGTTGCTTCATCGTCTCCCTTACTCTTCATCTATTCTTTGTTATTTTCCATCTTTTTTTTTTGTTACATTCTTCAGTTTCCAACTTTATTCCTAAGATAGCTAGCAAATCCCATATGGAGGTTGATAATGATGTCTTTGGGCTTGTGGTAAGTTGTTTTCCCTTCTCTCTCATCCCCTTGGTGATTCTGGTCAGAGGTCGAAGGCAACGAATGTAGATAAGAGAAGGAGCTATGCGATTTTTATGCCGGTGGTATTTTTTTTTTTTTGGGCATAGGTGTTTAATCGTGATCACATGTGATAATGATTGTCAAATTTGTCTTTCCCTAATTCTTGCTCATTTTTGGATGATCCCCATAAATGTTAGTTTTTCTTCTCTCATATGGATATTTTGTCTAATGGTTTAGTAAGTGACTGAAAATAAATTTTTAGTGTATACTTTTGCTTATCATAAGCCTTTTTTTTTTAACCTTTAGTTTTTTATCACTTGAGTCATGATGCTTTTTTTTGCTAAACACTGATGTTCTGGCTTGCAATTGGAAAGCAACTTTACCACTGCACCAAGTAATGCTTATCCTTCATGTTACTGAGTGAAAAATGCTGACAGCGATTGGAAGAATCTATTTCCAATGGTTTTGACGTTATCTGCCCCTCTTTCATTTTGTTAGCATAGCTCTCTACTTGAGGTGTTAGGGTAATGTGCTGACAAAAAATGTTGTAACCCATCAGTTAATGTATTGATCTACTGACTATGGAGGATTTATTTTACTATTTTGTCAAGAAAAGCAGTATCACAGGATGATCTTACAGTTATTAGGTTGATTACTCAGTTATTAGTCAAAAGTATCTTAGAGGTATGTGCATCACCCATATTAATATAGAAAGTGAATATATTATAATAAAGTTATATTATCTAGTGTATTTTGAAAAAAGTGAGTCTACTGAAACAGTGATTTAAAACAAATGTTGTAATATTTAAAGATTGATATGTCAGTTGCCTTATTTAACTTACGGAGAGCTTGGGTTTTTTTTTTTTTTTGGAGCAAGATTGTTTTCCTTTTTCCCCCAAGGATGCTTCAAGATAAGTGTTTTATGAATGATGTCTCATTCTTTAATATAGGCAGTTAGGCACCATCATTTAATGGATTTTGCAGAAACAAATTTGAAATAAATCAAAAATATAATACTTGCTACCAAAATAGTGGAATTAAAATATATTACTCTTTGTTTGCATTCTAAATTTTTGCACTTTTGAATTTAAAAAGTGCAGGGATATTTTATTTTCATGCTTACAACATTAACCAAGTCCTATTGATATGAGCATAAATGAATTTGACTATTATAAACAATTGATTCTGCGACATTCACCAAAAGTTGTGGTTGAGCAATATGTTTTCTTTTCCATTGCTTATGTAATGAATACTAGAGCAGAGCAGGAGTGATTTTCTCAAAAGGTATGAATGTGAAGATAAACAGAAAAAATATTAGCATGGTAGCCATGTCAATTCCAAAGATATGAATCAATATCAATAGTCAGATTGAAAAGGATTTTGAAGTAATGAGTTCTAATCCACAAGGAACAAAAAAACCAGACCGAGCATTGAACCGGTCGAGACGGTAGGTCAAGAGTTACTAGTCGAACCGGGGTCGGACCCGTCATATTAAAATAATATAATTTAATTCATTATATTAAAATAAAACAAAATTAATAAATAATAATCACTAAAAAAAGATGAGAAGCTACAAAAGTAGTTTAAATATTTAATAGTACCAAGCAAACATTAATGAAATGTATATCTTCACTATAGAAAATCAAAATCATCACTAAGATCATTAGCATGGGCTGAGATGTCAACAACTAGACAAGGAAAAGCAGGAGCAACAACATCATCTTGTAAAGGTAGAGGGTCAATAATGTTCATATCTTCATCACCTATGTAAGACAATGATCAATATTAATGATTATACAAATAATTATATATTGGTATAAGAATAGAGTCTTAATTAAAAATATAAACCTTCATTAGCATTCTCAAGAGTTGTTGAATTAGCAGTGCCCTTATTGTTAAGGACGCTTTACAATGTATCCACATCTTTATCATCAAACTCCGAAGTGGGATCTTCTTTAGCCACCCAAAAATCCACCATATCAAGGTTTTCATAGTCAATTGGATCATAACTTTTGCTCCTCTTCAATGTGCTCTTTTAATGACAAACAAAATATAAATCAATTCAAAAAAAAAAGGTATTCACTATTTCCAAGATTACCTATGCTTCAATCACAGATTATAGTTGGTGAAAACCAAATCATTCAGCCTTTTATATTCCAATCTGTTTCTTCTTTTCATATGAATTCTTTCAAATAAGCTCCAATTCCTCTCACAACTAAAAGAAGCAGAAGTTTGACTAAGAATACACATTGCAACACATTGCAATTCTGGAACTGAACAACCATAATATGTCCACCATTCTCTACATAATAAAATATATTTAGTATCCAATACTATATAGAATTAGTGAATAACCATGAACATAATAAACAATAATAATACTTAAAGGGGTCTAGTTTTTAAGTGGCTTTTTGACATGAAGGTCTACTAAAAGATTCCTTTGTTGGAATGGCTGAACACCCAAGAGGGGGGTGAATTGGGTGTTGATTAAAATTAAAAATCTTTTCGCAATGTAATGAAATTCATAAGAAATTTTGAGTATAAAAAATAATGAATCGAGATAAGCATAATCACAGTAGTAAAATAGTTTAGCTGGAAATATAAAGAGGTAAGGGAAGAGAAGATGCAAACAGTGATTTATCCTGGTTCGGTCCTCACTGACCTACGTCCAGTCCCCAGGCTCCCCCTGAGATTTTCAATCGACTATCTCCCTCAAGTTTAACACGGGTACTTGAGAACCACTACAATCACAAGTTTGATCCAGGCACTTGTGACGCCACTTACAATTCTTAGACTAATCAGTTGTTCAGCAGCAACCTCACACCGAGGTAAATACTCCCCCTTACTCACCGTAAGGATACAATCTAATAATGATAATGAAGATTGAATATTTCTTCTCTCAAAGAAGTGATAGACGACTCTTTAAGCACGTTTGGGAAACTCTCCTCTCTATCTTACAAATACATATGATTTAGTCTATAGAGCATAGAGACAGGGAGTTTTCTTTCAGAGCTCTAAATGAGAATATCTTGATTCGGCATTTTAGCATTTGATGTTGTAAGCTCAGACTCTTCTCATTTTTTCTTGTTTTGAATGCTCTTCTATTTATAGATGATGTTGGGTAGTTGACCGTTGAGCTTTTTCTTCCCGTTTGGCTTGAAGAATATGACCGTTGAAACTAGCCGTTGGAAGCTTCTGACGAACGTCGATTCTTCACATCATAAATTCGTTGTGGCTCTTTTATCTGAAATAATCTTTCTCAGATCAAGTGATAAGTATCTGATAATCATAGAAACAATAAGTTGGAAAACATGGAATGGAATCAATCATCAGATATTAGAAAGTAAGATGAACTAACTTGATCGATGTCTTGATCGATAAAGCTTGATCGATTATATTATCGATTAATTACATGAAAAAAAGATATAGCAGATAGACGCAATTATCGAATAGATTATGGATCATATGATGATCGAACAAATGATCGATAAATGATGAAGCATGAATACAGTGACCCAAAAAATGATTTATGCAAGAATAAACCTTTTCAAGTTACCTTTGCCTTCGTGTCTTTCGATAAAGAGTTATATGTTAAAAGAAGGCTGAGAAAAGCTTGAAAGAAAATAGATCATTGATTTTAAGAATCATCATAGTCGACTGATGTTTAAACGGAAAACGTTCCATGATCGAACAAGTGATCGAACACTTGTTGATCGAAACAGATTATCGATAATCCAAGTGTTACAAAAATGAAACCTCAGTCATTGATGATCGAACAATTATTGATAAATGGATGATGGATAGGTTATCGATAAACAAAGTGTTATAGAATAGAATTTTAAGTAATGATTTTCCGAACACATTATCGATAAACAAATAATAGATAACCTTATCGATAAACAATAAGCAAAAGATATTCGGAGAGAAAACACATGCTATGTAGGTTGATCGAATAGGTGATCGATTAATGAGTGATCGATAAAGTTATCGATAAAGTAAAACAAGGAGATTTAATCCTGTAAATTCAAAGAACTGATTTATCGATCACGTTACGTGAAAAACAGGGTAGACATGTAAGAGCAATGATCGATCATATTATCGATAAATGACTGATCGATGAGGTAATCGATAAATGGAGACTAAAGCAAAACATAGAATGAGTAGAACGCATTACCATTTATCTGTCTTCTCATCGATAATCTATTATCGATCATGATCGATAAATGCCTATTTATCCATAAGTTAACTTTGTTTATCGATCAAGTGATCGATAAATACATCTATCCATAATGTTATCCGAAACCATTTTCCAATAGGTTATAAAACCTCAATAATGCATATGAAGATAAAAGAGAAGAATTAAAGAGATAGTACCAGGAACTCGATAAAATGATCGAATATGTAGTTGTTTGATCAGGCTCGAGTAACATCTGATAATGACTTTTCATTTCTTCATTTTTCTAGTGCTTTTACTCAATAACATGTTTGAGAGCTTAATCAATCAATGTAGAACTTCTGGTCTTTGCCTCCATAAATTCGAATTTTGATTCAAGCAGAACGAAGGTCAACTTTGAGTGATCATAAATCTTCCAATTCAACTCCAAATTTACAAATGACCTATCCCCAGAAAGCTCTTTGAGTCTACTTTATAATGCAACAAGAATCAACCCAAAATTCATCGTGGTTGCAAAGTTATATTCATCACAGTGACTGAAGGTCGGAATCAACGCGTTAATCCTTACTGCAATGTTTCGAGCAACATATCTCCTCATATGAAAATCTTTGAAGTTGATTTTGGTGTCCATGAAACCGTGTTCTGAGTCTAGTTTCATAGGAATCAAGTTTCACCTCAAACGGATTTGTGGTTGAGAGATATTGAAGAAATACTGAACCTATGTCAGAGCTGAACGAAGAAACAGAGCATAACAGAGGATGCATTTTATCGATAACTTGATCGATAAATGATGATCGATCAAGTGATCGATAATTGCCCATGAAAATCACCTCTGAAGCTTATTTTCCATGTTTATATGAAGGGTTGACTCAATAATGATGGTATAAACTTCCGTTGTATATTTTAGCTTCCGACTGAGCCATTCAAACTTCTGATTGAGTATAGCAACATTTAACATCAAATCTATGAACTTGAATCTTGATATTTTCATTTGATCTTGCAAGTTCTTCTTTTCTCAATCTCTCTTCTTCTTCTTCCTCTTGATCATTCTCCATAACTCAAAGTGCAACATAATAACTCCTTTCTTTTCTTGAGGGAAACTATGATAGTAAGTCCAAAATATGAGATAAATAATTTATGTAAACTTTTTGCTCTATTATTTGACATCATCAAAACTAATCATATCTAACATTACCTTTATTGCAAGCAGTTTCTTGAGTGTGAGGTTAACTCCTTTTAGCAGCTCCAACATCCTCTATATTATTCACAAGTGTAGTGGCCTTCTTCTTTAAGATGCTATTTTCTTTCATACTTTCAGATAAAGGTACAATTGTAAGGGTTAGCTCTTTGAGTTGCAAACTTTCATCAAAATCAACTCCTACATCTTTATCTTCACTTTCCTCATCTTTCTTCCCAACTAGCTTGCCACTTCTCAAGCTTATGGCATTTAGGCTCTTGGGATCAATCACAGTATTGGATGGTAAGTTTCCTTTCCTAGCATCTTCCTTACTTTTAGAACTTACCATTTGAGTAACATAAGCTTACAGATTGTTGTTTTTGACCTCAAGTTGCTCCACCTTGTCACATAACTTGCTCATTATCTTTAGTAAAGTGTCCTCTCTATTTGGTTCATGAATTGGGATCTCTCTTGTTGTAGATAGTCCTACATAATTTCCTATAGAGGCATTCCCAAACTGTCCTTGATAATTTCCAGCACCTCTATATATATTTTCCTTGCCTTGACCACCTTGAAATCCCTTATTATCATTGCCACTCCACTTAGGTGTGAAGTCTCCTCTCCAACTATTGTTGTAAGTGTTTTGGGAGAATTGGTTGGGTCTTTAGAAGTTCATGGCAGCTACATCCCTAGATTCAATCATAGAGGGACAATTAAGAGTAGTGTGCATAGGACTCCCACACACATCACAAGTGGTAGGCACAAGAGCTTGAGTCATGGGGGTGGAATGTAGAGCTTTAACATGGTGGCTCTGTTGAGTTTGCATGGCCTTTTACATACAAACCATTTGATCACTTAGAATGGCCAACTTATTCAAAATTTCATCAGTTTGCCAAGCCCCTACTCCATGTACTTGAGCAGTATCTCTAACTCCAAACTGTTGATTATTTGTAGCCATCTTGTCTAACAAATCCCAAGCACCTTGAGAAGTTAAATCAATTAAAGAACCACCAACACAGCAGCATCAATGGTGGACTTTTGATGATCTAGCAATCCATCATAGAAATATTGAACCAAATGTGGTTGAGAAATCTGGTGATGTGGGCATTTGGCTAGGAGGGCTATGAATCTTGTCCAATAGTCATATGAGCTTTCTCCAATCCCTTATTAAACACTGTAGATCTCTTTCTTCATTCTAGCTATCCTTGAAGTTGGAAAATACTTTTCCAAGAATTCCTTCCATGAAAGTGTTGCAAAATGTTAAGGCAATATATGCAGCCATTCTTTAGCCTTACCTTCCACAGAAAACAAGAAGGCTCTAGTTAGTACATCATCAAGATGGGCTCTGGGAGGCTTCATGGAAGAGCATATCATGCGAAGGTTTTAGAGATGCCTATGTGGATCCTTTCCTGCATTGTCACGAAATTTAGGTAAAGCACTTAAGCTCCTTTTAATCCAAAATCAGCATTAAAATTATAAAAGCCATAAGGATTATAATCAACATTAGAAGAATTCATTTCTCTTATGCTTTTATGCCTAATATTAGCTCTATTGTTTTCAGCTTGTTGCTCTTGTACATTGTTATTTAGATTAGGCCTTTTCCTCCTCTCTATGTACTTCATTAACCCTAGGTGGTTCATTATCCTTGGACATATTATTTTGATCTATGATAAAATGATAGTCTATGTAAATTACCAAGTGAAGAATCAGATTTAGAGAACTCAGAGGAATCACAAGAATATTCAGAATGTAGTGAAAATGGAGGTGTAAAAGGTATAGGATGTTCAAAATGCAAACCACTAGTACTCTCAAGTACTCTTTCCTTCTTAAGTGCTCTTAAAGTCTTATTCATTTAAGTGTCAAGTGGCAAAAGTGTTTCTTTTCTAGATCGGGTCATACAATACTTAGACTACTTAAAGCAATTAAGCACCCAACAACAATTCAATCTTCAAGAGTCCAAAAATTTGAATGAACCAATCAAAGAATCAATAAATTCCAGTCAATAGCATATTAAGATACTCCAAAGAATGGTAAAGGTTCAAAAATACTATGAAAGATAGTTAGAATAGTCCCTGAAAGTGTCTGCAGAATAGATGTTCGTCACGACTAAAGTTATAGTTGGTCGTGGCGGACAACTTGGTCAAATTGAACTTCACCTCTTTTTAGGATTTAGTTGTGGTGAATGGAGGCATTTGTCGTGGCAAAAAAATTGACAGAATCGAATACCTAATGCAGAACAGAGCATATTTCAATCAGTTCTTGTCACAACCACTTCCCAATTCACTAAGATAACTTCCAATAGAAAATTTTTCAGTAGATACACAAGCAAGAACACTAAACGAAACAAAGAATCTACTAAACTCCAAAATTTTTCTTGGGTTTTCAGAAAATTTTCTCAAAAACCAGAAATCACAAGTAAGGAAAATCCAACAATCACAAATAGTCAAAATGATATTTGGACACACAATTACCCAAGAGCTAGGCTCCCCTACAACGACGCCAAATTTGATGTAGCCCTATTGCCAGGCTCTCAAATAAAACTAAGCTAATTGCAATATTGTAGCGCTAACCTAGATGTCGATCTCTTAAGGAATCTATGAATGTCTTAGTAAACTATCACAAATATCAATTTAACCAAGAATGATGTATGAAGTGTTTGTATAACTAGTGACTAAATCAAAACCTAAAGTAAAACTATCTAAACTCTTTGTAATTTCTGTATTTAATGAATGAAGTGAATGCAATGTATGAATTATCCTTGATGGTCAAATCCACCAATCATCCTAGTTCCTCTCTTGATTTAGTTTCAATGCCTTTATTAGACTCGGTTTGTGAAGACCTTCTACAAACAATGAATTCAATGAGCTAGAACCCTAACTCATCAAACTCACCTAAATGCCTAATATGGATTATGTTTTGCAAAAGGAATTTTACCGTCTTAATTAACAAAGTTAGCATCCTAACCAGCTAATCAAGAGATTCAAATACTTGAGAAGAAAGAATCAACATAACAGAATGAAATATCAATTCAATTACTCAATTAAAGTGTAGACTACAATCCAAATCTCAGTCTCAATGAAAAACAACCGAATTACACCTCTTTATAATCACAAATCACAGATTTAAACCATAGAAACTACAATCTATGAATGTAGAGAATGAAACTAAGATTAAGGTAGAAGAAACTCCCAATTGCAACTCCAGGAACTCATATTGGCTTCATTGAACACCAAGGAATGAAGATCTAGCCTCTCATGACTGAAATCACAGCTTCACCAAGCTCTGCAACTTCCATGGCTATAGCAACAATGATCTGAAGGGAAATGGAGGAGAATAATCAGTGGAAAATGGAAGAATTAGAGTAGAAAGGATGAATTGATGGTAGAGAATGGTAGGGGGATGAGGAGAGACGAAATGGGAGGGTTCTGGGTGGAGAAAACAAAACCAAAATGGAAGAAATCATAGAATGATGGAACTGGCGCGTGCTCTAGAATTAAATCTAGAAATTTCACATATTCGTCACGACTAATGAATCTATTGGTTGCGACTAACTGAAAATGGCGTCATACGAGTAAGTGACCATGTCTCCTTCATGGCGAACCTTTATCATGGCTAAAACCATATTTGGTCACGGTAAATGAAGCTGAACCTTCTTCTAATGTTTCTTGGACCCTCCAATCACCTACAATATTCAAATTAAGCTCATAGTCATCTATTTTAGGGTATGTGGGATACACAAGAGCCAATAAATGAATAAACTCAAGAAGAATTATCTTATAAAAGCACACAATTGACCCTTACACCCTTGATGCACAATAACGTCTATCTTAACCTAAATTACACAATTACACACCACAAAAGCATAAGTTGGACTGTGAAACATATATAAAATATAGGGCTTATCAAGGTGCAAAATATATTATCTTCTTGCTCTGGGTTATTGTGCTTATCATAAACACTGATCTAGCTTCTAGGCTGTTTGATGTTTTCAGCACTCTTTGTGGACACATGAAGCTATATGAACCCTTCTTTCCTTCTTCCTTGCATTTGTGATTGAAGCGCTTGTTGATCAAATGAGAAAGAAGTTAGCACCATGAATATAGCATAAAGTATGAAAATGAAATTGTAACTTACAAAATCACCAATTACATGAAAACTACATCCAACTCCTTGAAATTTAGGAACTCGATGGGGTCCTTCTTGTCGATAGTGAAGTCATTGGTAATGTCTATGCCCACAACCCCTAATAGCATATTAAATCTAAGTGTGCCATCTAGTCCATCCACTATAGAATGAAGCAATGACAGACTTTCGAATCTTGAGGCAACATCTTTATCAAGACACTTAAGCTTAGGAAGTGCCTTCTTCATTTTCGGCTTGTTTGCCATTACCTTTATTGCTGTTGGTTTCCTGACAAGTTTTTTCAGCCACAAAATGAAATTTCCTTTGGCTTGGGCCAGTATTCAGACCTTGTTAGTGGGGTTAGGCATTGCTGTACCTCCCTAACCATTTCAGACTTTATCCATTGTCACCCTTACTCGATCTTTTGGAATTTTTTTGCCATGGATTGTTGAGCCTGTGTATGCTCAACCATCAGCGACAGCATGAGGGTTATCAACGTCTATGTAGAGAACATATGGCAATCTATTATCTTTGGTTTAGTCAGGGTCAGGGTCATATAGTTCTAACTGTTATGTCTGATTAGTATTGTACTTCCCACTTTTTATCATAGGTAAACCATAGAATATTGAAAGAAACTATTTATTGAATAAACCTAAAAAGAAGTGATTATTACCTGTGATGGTTCAGACACTTGCGATATTAGGAAGCCAAATGTGCCCATCATCATCATAGCATGTTTGAACTTCGCATTCCAGTCGTCAAGCATCTTTTGTATCTCTGCCTTATGCTCTTCACTAAGCTGAGCTCAAACCTTCTTTGTTTCTTCTTTTAACCGTTAGTCAAGCTCCTCTTTAGACACCATGCTTACGGAGGATGCATTGGTGCTTTGTGAAGTAGGGCCAAAGAACTCTTTAAGACCAACCGTAACATCCCGATTTTTTGGCCCTGAAGTACTAGAAATAGCCTGAATGAGATAGGCTACCAGACCCCTTTTTAGTAGAGGTCTTAAAGATGAGAAAGAAAGTTAAAGCAGTTTTAGGGACTAAACTGCAAAGTGAATGTTTTAAGGGGCTAAAGGGTAATCAAAGTTAGAGGCTCCAGTAAAGTCTCAAAGGCCTAGAAAGAGAAAAGAGGCTAGATACAGACCAAAGGTTAAGTTAGAAGCCTCGAAGAGATGGTTTTATGAGGTTGAGTCTAAGCAGGGGTAAAACCGTAAATTCAGAAAGTTACGGCCATCGGGGGTAAAAATAAAAAGTACTTAGAAAATTCTAAGAAAATCCCAGAAAATGGGAAATAATATTCTAAGGCTCTTTTGTGAAGAGAGATAACGAAAATACCCCTGAGGTAACTTAAAAGGAATTTATAAGTTTATGGCTCAATTTGAGATGTAGAGGTAGATTTAATTGTTTGAGTCATAAGAAAACCTCAGAAAATTATGGTAAAATGGGGATGTATGATCTAAGAGACTATAGAAAATTATAAAATTAGTCTCATCCCCAGAAGACTAGCAAAATGGCTTTAAGAATACTTAAAAGCCAGTTGTGCCGAAAAAGGGCATTTTAAAGAATGATTTTTAAGTGGGGCTACAGGTTGAGTTATGACCTGAGAAAATTCACAGATTTTCTCTAGAATATGAGAAATTTTATGATATTTTTGGATGAATTTTGGGAGCTCTAGATTGAATAAAATGCTCCAGCCAAATATTAAATAATTTTGTCCCCTAAATAGGAGACAAAACCAAAGAAAATATCTAAGAGCCATCATGACGATGCTGAGTCATCAAGCGTAATCATGACACCGACGAGTCATCATGTTAAGTCACCAAGCGTAATCATGACACCTACGAGTCATCATGCTGAGTCACCAGAAGATATTTATGGACAGCATAAAAATCAGAACGCAGTATGGGAATATTTTAGACAGTCTTTTGTCTACCCGTTATAGTGAAATCTCTACTGCATGACTCAGTAAGGTTAAGTAGCCTGTCAGTAGAGGTAATTATTTTCATCTATGCTCCTCTAAGGTGGCACCATATATGTACTTATTAAGATGAGAAAATAGTGTCAGAACATGTCCTGGTGGTACAGGGTAAGTCAAGACCCGAAAAGTATCCGATACGGTGCAAGATTGGCTTGATAGGTGGAGAAATAATTAAGAAAATATTTTTGCACGAATTTTCCATTTATTTTATCCCTATTTTAATGCCATAAATGATGAAAGGACATAAAAGTGACAAGTGTACGGTTAGATGAGAAAAAGAAAATATTACATGTACGCATGTACGGTCGGATTAAAGACATGTGGCTTGATGATGTAAGCATGATGTCATCATGATGAGGTAAGCATGATGTCATAGGACACTTGTCACCATAAGATCAAAAGAGAAAATGGACGGTCCGGATCAAGCCACGTATTTTTAAGATCAACAGTCCAGATTCAGTCTGCTTTTCTATAAATACCCCTTCCCCTCCCTACCATTTCATCCAAGCATAAGGAACCCATGGGGAAGCTCTTGCAAAATGGTTTCTAGAGAGAGAAAGAAGAGGGAGAAAGAAAGGCCAAGTGGTTCCAAGCCAGATCAAACTCTAAAAAAGGTATGTGATGGTTATAGCACCTGATTTTATACCTATTTCGGATTAGTTACTGTGTGTATCTGATTCTGAAATTTTGCATGCTTAAAGTACACTCTGTGGGCTTTAAATCCATGGGTAGAACACTTCATTTGGATATGTGTACGATTTATGGTGATTTTTCAAAGTTAGGGTTTGAAATCTGGAAACAGTGTTGAACTTTTGGGAGAGTTTCGAGTTCCGGTACTGTTCAGAGTAGAATTGGTTTCTGAAACTATTTTTCCTTTAAATTTAACTTAAGGAGCTTTCAGTGAGACTTGGAAGAACTCAATTTGGATTTTTCTAGAATTAATTATGAATTTCCAAAGTTGAGCAAAAATTCTGGAAACTCTGCGTGAACAGTACTCGTGAAGCAAAATTTCTAGATTTGGTATTCTTGAATCTAAGGCCATCTAAAGTGGTCCTAATTGACAAGAAATGGATCTTAAGGATGGAAAATGATAAGATTTATGTTAGAAAAGTTAGAAAGAAAACCCTAAGACTAAGAGAAAGGGTTGAGGTTCAAGAAAGCTAGTCTTGAACTTTATGTAATCTAGTGGTCCTAATAGATTGTATGATCAATGTGACTATGTTTAGGACCTTTGGAACATCCAAGAGGATATTTGGTGATGTTGACCGAATGTCCACATGGTTGGAAAGACAAGGGAATCAAAGGAAAAGCAAGGGGAAAGCCATGTTACAAGGTAGTGAACTTACCTATACTGTGTGCTTGATATGTATGCTTGCATGATGTGATTGTGTTGCCATGATGTGACTAAGCTATGAAGAAATGTTTGCAAAGTTATGTTTGCAAGTTTATGTTATGTTTTGCCTTGGCAATATGTTATGGAAGCATGAAATGCTTTAGCTTACTTTTCATGGCATTCATGTGTTAATGTTATAACATGTCATGCATGTGCATTATGTCTTGCATGCTTATGGGTAGTGTTTGCTACTGAGATTCCCTCGAATCTCACCCCTCCCTAACCAACCATTTAGGTCAATCAATGATGGGCAATAATGGCATGAGAAGCAAGGAGAAGTAGCAGAGAATTATTCTTGTTAATGGATGAGACTGTTGATAAATGTATAATTCTACTATTTTGTGAACTATGTTATGGATGCCAATGATGCCATGTATTTAATTATAATATTTATGGCATGAATGAAAGTGTATGAGCATGAACAGGAAAGAGTAAGGCCATGTTATGTATGCCAAAGAAATAAAAAGAATTAAAGAGATGTTAAGGGATAAAACGTAAGTCCTGGAGCAGTGAGTTTGTAGCTCCAGTTTGACCTATCAGACGAGTGAGTTAGGTCATAAGATTTGGCAAGCAAAGAGATCTGATATTTCTCTTTAAAATGAGGGGTAGTTTGCCCGATTCCGATAACCGAGCAGAAAGTTATGCCTTTCCAAAGTTAGGAAAAAATACAGTAAAATCCGAAAATGACCAAATGAACAGTAACTTTTTCAAAGGAAATTGAGCTCGAATTTGAAGGCAATCAGTTCAAAAACTATTTTTCCTCAAAATTTTATCCAAAGAGCTTTCTGTAGAACTTGGAATCACTCAATTTCAATTTTTCTACAATTAGTTATGAATTTTCGAAGTTTGTCACATTTTAAGGTGACAATGAATAGTAACCCGTAAATGAAAATTTTCAAACTTGATTTTTCATCAATTGTAGCCTTCAAAAGTGATTCCAAATGCTTCCGCAAGGAAAGTTAATTGATTTAAACATGAGGTGTTACACCAACTCCTTTAGGAGCCCCTTTAACTTGACCGGGGTGGTCAGGCTTCCTGATAGTAGTCACCAAGATATCTATTCATCCATGAGTAGCTAATGACCCTTGGAATGCTTGCTCCTCAAGTGCATCTTGCAACATACAAGAAGCAATTTAAGATAACTGAAAGAGCATGTAATCATGTGATAACGTATAAAATTTAATTACTTACAATCCTCTCACTAACAGTAGTAGCCTCTACAGTGATATATTAACCCTTTTTAACCCTCACTGCCTTCCATTTTTGTTGGCGAGATGGACATTCAATAGGTGGAATGACTTTAGTAGGGTCAGACGCAGCAGCCTTCTATGCAACCTGCAGCTGCTCGTCTATCATAGTCCTTTCTAAAACACTGTACCCCGCGAGACATAATATATCTGTACACATTCTGCTTTGATATTTCGTTATTCGTCTTACTTAGTGCCTATGAAAACGAAACAAATTCAATAAAGTCTCTCTATATAATTAAAATGTGAATTCATTTACTAACTAAGTTTGTATGCATTAAACCTAAATCTTAGGGTCTTCCCGCTGCGTAACAAACTTCTCCTATGCTTCATCACTTACAGAGGTGTATTGATCCTTTGGGTGCTCACCCCTCATCTCTCCATGGAGGTAATCCCTTACAAGAGCAGACTTAAAGTCTTTCCACCATTTATCTGCTTGCTTTAAAAGATGGTTCTTCATCTCTTCAGTAGTGGGAATATCCAAATTGAGCTGTAATTAAAAGTTAGAAGTAATTAATCATTAATAACTAAAATAAATAAAGAAAATATAGAAATAGAAATATACCAAAATATCCTCCCAAATGTTGTCCTTCATACTTTGGTCTATCAATTTCCAATTGGAATACTCGATACTAATCTTATTACATGCCAAATAACCCATGTAACTGTTCATCTTGGCTCTTTTAGGGCCTATCACCTTCATTTGATCATTAAACTCCACTGTTATCTTTAGAGTCTGTGTATCCTCATTACATAAAGCCAATGATCTCTATGGGTTAGACCTCTACCTCTTTTCTTGCTGGTAGAGATACTGATATTATCACCAGAACCATGCTAACTGTCACCCTGTTGACCACCAAAACCATCCATGTCTTATTCACAAAATAATCAACAAATATGAGAAGCAAAAGTAATAATAATGAAAAAAATTAAAAGGGTAAGTAATAAATAATGACACAATAATAATACACACAATAAACAAGTTAAATTGTTGATTTATGCCTTACTAATGATTATTAATGATTATTCTCCCAAATTTCTTCACAATGATCATCTATGATGACATATTCATCATCTCTCAAATTAAATTCCATTGTTTTAGGTTGATTAGCTATGAAAGGAAGGGTTTCATTGAGGTTGAACCCTAAACCACTGTCATCTCCACCAAACGCTTGTCTCTTATCTTGGAGCACGATGGACAGCTTTTTTTTGGCTAGATCGATGACATAAAACACTTATTTCGCTTGACTTGCTAACATGAATGATTCATCTTTGTAGCTAACCATCTCAAAATCAACTGAAACAAATCCAAATTCTTCATCTACTTGAACTGTATTACTATTAACCCACTTATATTTGAAGATAGGAATCTTAAACTTAGTGTAATCGACTTCCCTATCTCTTCATCACTCCATAATAGGACATGGATACTAATGTTGGGTTTTTATCTTTTGAACTAGAAAAATGTATCACTTTGGCTACAACCATCACCCCATTGTTCTACATAATACTTTTTTTTATCCTAGGCTTTTATGTAAAAAGAATAACCATTTATATCATATCCACCCCAAACACAACCTCAAAACAAGTCCTTACAGCTAGCCTTTGTATTGTCTCAGAAGGATTCCTATCCTTTAATACTTTTTGCTTAAACCATTCTACAAATGACTTGTTGTGCTCATTAGCTAGTTGCATATTGTTCTTTCTTGGGTTCATGTTCCTTAGCATATTCTTGTGAGCATCCAAGTGAGACAAAACTTCATCCGTATTTTCAAAATGTATAAATGTATTTCTATCACAACATCACGAGGCATGAACTTTAGTATGACACCCCATGTTCCCTTGCTTCTCCCTTGGTTATGTCAAGATTGAGGAAGTCCAACTGCCTTTACCTTATCAAGATATGTGTTACAAAACTCAACAGTCTCCTCAATTAGATATCTCTTAACAATTGATGTATTTGGCTGATAAGGATTCTTAGAATATCCTTTTAATATTTTCATGTATCTCTCAAATGGATACATCCATCTCAAGCACACGGGACTATAAAGTCTTAGTTACCACACAAGGTGAGCCATCAGATGCACCATAATGTCAAAAAATGCCATAGAACAGTGTATTTCTAATTGAGAGAGGATAACATAACTTTCATTTTCTAATTTTTCCAACTCAACAGGATCAATCACCTTGCTATAAATAGCATTGAAGAACATAGAAAGTTTCATAATAGTACTCCTCACATCATTTTTCATAATGCCTCAAATAGCTACTAGTAGTAATAGTTGCATCAACATGTGGCAATTGTGGGACCTCATTCCTATTAACTTCAAATATTACATTGAAACAAGCTTCCTCAAACTAGAAGAATACCCTTGTGGTACCTTAATACCATTCAAACAACCGCACAAGCTCGTTTTCTCTTCCTTTGGCAATATGTGCGCTGCTGGGTGTAAATAAACTCTCTTACTCTCTCTTTCTCATGGGTGTAGTAGTTTTCTTATTCCAATTTTAATTAAGTTCTGTCTCGCATTGATTCCATCCTTACTCTTTCCACTTATGTGCAAAAGCATACCAATAAGACTCTCACACACGTTTCTCTCCACATGCATGGTATTTATACTATGTCTTACATTAAGACTCTGTCAATATGGAAAATCAAAGAAGATAAACCTCTTCTTCCACATATTCCTCTCACCTGTAATCTTCTTTTTCTTTTTATCAAAAATGACTTCAACTCCCTCCACCCATCGATAACTACTTCTCCAGTCAATGGCATTGGAGCCATTTGATATTCTTGTGACTCGTTGAATGCCTTCTTCAACCTACGATAAGGGTGGTGTTAGTTAAGAAACCTTCTATGACCAAGGTGAACTGTGAAACATCCTACCTTTAATCTTTCAAAGTACGCATTTGGAAGTGTTATGGTTCAAACGATTCACAAAACAAGCCCGTAGATTGAACTTTGTGATTGGTTCTCGGGTTACTGTTTACTAGTAAATTTTAGATTTTTAGTCCAACTTTGGATAATCATAATTCCTAGCACACACATCTATTTTAAGTGGTCTACTACTTGTTTTAAAGCTTAGGATGTGTACTTTAATCATGTTAAATTTCATGGGTGGAGTTAGTCATTTACCATACTTCTACTCTATCATTATTTTGTTGCTCAATTAGGGATAACTTATCCCCTAACTCGCACTAACAGTTCATGATTAATACTTTCCATACATAATACCATTCCATTCATACACTAACCATTCCCATACATTATGATAGCTAATTACACAACTAACATCATCATTTATCATCACAAACCATCAATGGCACCTTTACAACGTACCTTGCTATATGAAGTGTACAACATAATGTAATACATTTCTTAAATTCTTTTTCTCTCTTTCTTGCCCCACTTCCTTATTTCTTCTCCAATCCTTTTGCTCCTAGTATGGTTGGTTAAGAGAGGGTAAGATTTGGAAGAATCTCAGTACCATTTATGCATGCAAGATGGATGCAAGTGTATGACATGCTTTTGTGCACATAACTTTATCATTCATTCATAGTGAAATGCCATGGAAAGTAAGCTAGTTCATTCATATTCACATAACATAATGCCGAGACATGCTTAACATAAACATGGCAATCATAATTCAACAGCATAGCTTAGTCACATCATGGCATTAATGGCATATACACACATACACATTAAGCACACAAGAAAGGTAAGTTCGCTACCTTATATCATAAGTTTTCTCTTGCTCTTCAACTTGCTCCCTTTCGCTTCCAACCATTAAGGTTGCTTCCTCAACCCTTTCCATTCCCTTTCCTTGATGTCTCATGGCACTAAATGCACCAACACATCATTTTCATTCATTCATTAGAGCCATGGTAATCAATAACATCAATACTTTGTTTTCTTTAAGCTATATTAGCTTCTAACTTTTGAGCTTGATTTGCAATCTTTCTAAAATTAATTCCACATGCTATTCCCATATAATTTTGCATGTAGAGTCTAATTCCAAGCTCAAAATAATCAAAATCAAACTCCTTCCCTATGAACCAGCCTTGACCGAATAGTATGCCTTTAGAGTCCAAAATTTCCATTTTCAATTCCAATATTTCGAAACTTGTTTTCTCACCTTTACCCCATACAATTTTTCATTTTAAACACATTGGAAGAATTGAAATCATCAAAATCACATCCTAGGAACAAGAACCAAGTCTGGCCGAATTACTACTCAAGTTGCACAATCATAAAATTCAATCGATTTCAACATAAAACCACTTGATTCTTGTTCCTCTTAAGCATTTAAATATTATTCTAACATCAATTTCATCTTCCCCTATTCTTAAGAATTCTGTGCAGTACCTCCCCCAAGGGTTCCAAGCTTCCAAAAATCATTAAAATCCATAACCAAGCTCAACAACAACAAGGGTAGTGGAAATTATATCAAAAATCATGGACATACCTTGTTTTAGAGCTTGATCTTGCATATGACCACTTGGTCTTTCTTTCTCCCTCTTCTTTCTTTAGAAACCATTTTACAAGAGTTTCCCCATAGGTTCCATGGCTTGCACGAAAATGAGGCGTAGGAAGGGGGTATTTATAGAAAACAAGACTAAATCGGGGCCGTTGATCTTAAAAATATGTGGCTTGACCTGGACCGTCCATTTTCTCTTTTAATCTTGTGGTGACAAGTGTCCTATGACATCATGCTTACCTCATCATGATGACATCATGCTTACCTTATCAATCCACATGCTTTTAATCCAACCATATACGTGTCTTGCATCCGACCGTACACGTAATACCTTCTTTTCCTATCTAACCGTACACTTGTCTCCTCCATATTCCTTCATCATGAAGGCATTAAAATAGGAAGAAAATTAATATAAAATTCGTGCAAAATACAGCCTTTAGGTATTCCTCCACTTATTTTGTCATTCTACACCGTATAGGGTACTTTTTCGGGTCCTGACTTACTCGTAACTACTGGGACATGTTTTAACACTATTTTCTCACTTCAAATAAATTCACATGGCATTATACATGTCCAAAAAGAGAGTGATGCTCTTCCCTTGTTCTTCCATTAAAATAATTAAAATAATTAATAATATTTATTTTGGAGTGATCTTGACCGAATTATTTCTACCGGTCCACAACTCTGAGAATCTATCTCTAAGTACCAATACTATTTATTCATCACAGGGAATTCCTCTAATTTTTTTAAGTCAAAAGTCAACCTCTAGATAGTTAACTTTAACTTTTTCTGAATAGTGTATAAATAGGCTTTAAATTTTATTAAAGCCATTCTCTTCGCTTTTTAGGGACAGAATTATTTTTAAAACCTGTGATAATTTTTGAAGTATTTTCTCCCATTTTCTTCCAATTATATGAGGCCTCCTTATACTTTAAATAATTTATTATCAATAATATTCAAAATCAGTCAAAACCATGGGAATTCCACAAATTCCTTCTAGGGGCATTTTCCTCATTTTTAGCCTCATGCAAGCCTCTGAACCTTATTCCTATTTTTCTAAAATTTTTCTAAGGTGTTCAAGCCTTAACCTATCATTTCCCATTTTCTAAGATTTTTTTGAAATTTTTTAGCATAATTTCTATTTTTGTCCTTACCAGCCCAAAACTTTACAAAATTACAATTTTGCCCCTAGTTTGGCTTAACCTCAAAATTCACTTCATTAAAGCCTCGAACATAACCATTGGCTTACATTTATCTCTATTTCTTATTCTTGGGCCTCGAGAGTTTACTAGAGTCTCTAGCTTTCTCTTTTCTTAGTCCCAAAAAACTTTCTCTTTGCAATTTAGTCCCTAGGAATCCCTTTGTCCTTCCAGAGAATCTTTGGGACCTCTGCCTAAAAAGGATCTTGTAGCCTGCCCATTTCAGGCTAATTTTGGTACGTCTAGGCCCAAAATTCAGTTGGGATGTGACAAACTATCTTCTATTCTTAAATTGCATATAGTGAGTGCCTTCTTTACATACAGGACACACACTTTATGCCCCTTAGCATTGTATCTTGACAAGTTTCTGTATGCTGGAAAGTCATTTATCATGGTGAAGATCATGGCATGTAATTTAATTTGAAGGTCTCTTGCTTATATGTATCAAACACATCAACTCCTCCATCCCACAATTTCTTTAAGTCCTCAATCAAAGGTGCCAAGTAGACATTGATATTGTTTCTTGTTGTTTTGGCCCTGAGATCATCAAACACAACATGATGTACTTTCACTTCATACACAACTAAGGAGGCAAGTTGTAAATCATAAGAAGAATGGGCCAAGCACTATGTATGCTACTGAGATTTCCATGTGGATTGACTCTGTCTGTACAGAGTCTAAGTCAAAGGTTTCTTGGCTTACTACCAAATTCAGGAAATTTTTGATGCATTATCTTTTATTGTGGAGAATTAGCTAGGTGATTAAGTTTTCCATCACTTATTTTCTCATCCAAATGCCATTTCAAGTTCTTTGCTTCTGTGACATTAGCAAACAAATGTTTAGATAGTAGTATTATTGGAAGATACCACAACACCTTCAAAAACTTTTGGTCATTTCATCATAATCACCATCGTCTTTCTTCACTTTGTATCTTGAAGCGCCACATTTAGGGCACTTATTCAACCCTTCATACTCATTTCTGTATAATATGTAGTCATTAGGGCATGAATGTATTTTTTTCATACTCTAAACCTATCGAACACAAAATTTTCTTTGCCTTATACATTCCTTTAGGAAGTGAATTCCTTTTAGGAAGCATACCACTCAACAATGTGAGCAATTCCATCAAACTAGCATCAATCAAACTATTTCTTACTTTCAAGTTCATCAACTTCAACACAGCACTCAACCTTGTGTAATCATCTTTACACCCGGGGTACAAATACGTCTCTGTATCACTACATAAGCTTTCACATGCCAGAGAGAACTGTAGAAAGGACTCAACCCTTATATCATAGAACATATCCAGAATTCTATCTCCAAAGTCATTATTCACCACTTTCTTCTTTCCAGATAGAGAAGTCTTTCCAATTTCACCATGCCATATCTAATTTGTGTACCTCAAATTTATCTTGTCACATATAAGATGCTCTTTTATCTTAAGAATACTACACCGGCTATTGTTTAAGTACTTGACGCAAGGACAACAATATAACACATCACTTTTATTAGGGACATCTCTGAGAAAACTCAAGAAACCTTTTAACCCCATCCTCATATTCTTTGCTAATTCTCCTAGCTTTCATCCAAATACGATCCATTGTTCTACATAGTTAAGGTACATAGTTGTCAAGCTCAATTCTAGCTAATTCATTCAAATATTGAAATAAATCAAATAAGTAAGTATTAGTCAATAAATAAACTTGACTAATACTTGATTACAAATTAAAGAGAATGCCTTTTTTATGTTATAAAAATTTAGGCAAAGTTTCCCCTTAAATAATGAATCCTAGATAATTTAGAGAATGGACAAATTAAACCAATCAACTAACCAACAATATAAGGAACACATACATGGCAAATTTGAACAATTATAAGCAACAAAACAAAAGCAACTATTTAAAACCAATAAATAAATATTCTTAAAGCTAAAATTCCTGAATTCAAAACGAGAACATAAATGATATTTATTTGACATGAAATCTTAAACAACATTTTATCATCAATCAAAGTTCATAACAGAAAAAAAATTGGCCAAACACCCAATAAATTAATCATAAATTTTTTTTACAAAAATTCAAAACAAATATAAAAAAATTAACAAAAAAATCACAAACTTGAAAATTAAACAACTTTGAAGTTTCAACATGTAACTAATATAGTGTACATCAAGTAATTGCAGTTTTTATATTTGAAATGTCACAAACCAATGCTCCAAGCATGTAGGATACTCAAAACAAATAATGCAAAATGACCCAAGTGCAAAATCAAGCAACTCATTTGATATACAAGTTTCTATCATAAAAACATCCAAAAAAAATCATAAAAAAGGAGGAGGATGAAGGAAGAGGGAGCTTGTCACACCTCCTTTATTACCTTATTATATAGCAGTTAGAACCCTTTAGGATCAATACACAAGCCTTAAGTATGGGCAAAAATTTAAATCAGAAATTTTTAATTCGGTTTACTATTCACTATTCACTGCATTTTGGGCTAACTTTGAAATTTCATAACTAAACGTAAAAAAATAAAAACGAAGTAGTTCCAATTTCTATTTGAAGCTTATCATGAGTTATTTAAAGAAAAAATATCATTGACCTTATATCCATCCAAAACAGAGCCAAAAAATTCAACAAGTTGCATTGTTTATATGGTCAATTTTCGAATGTCCAGTATTTTAGCCCAACTTTAGAAGGGCATAACTCTTAGCATAAAACTCCAAATTTAATGATCTACCACTTGATTTAAAGCCAAAAATGAGATCTATAAGCATGTGAAATCTTAGGTCCAGATTCAATCATTCGATCATTATTTTATTTGCCACAAATTTGTCATTGTTTAGGGTATTTTAGTCCCCTAATCATGATTTTCTTGAGTTTATCTTGCTTTTTCCATGCATCACACCATTCAAGCATTCCATCATCGACATTTTCAGCATTGGGACACATCACCTAATTATGGATACAAGATAATATTATCTAAAATTCTTTACAACATTAATTTAAAGTTCATCAAAATATCATGCAACTTCATATAACATCATGGAATTTTCATTGCTTCCTTAGCCCAACACCAATTCCTTGCCTTTGTCCATGCTTGGTCTACTCCCTAATTAGTACATAATTTAACATAGGAGGAATGAGATTTCATAGAAATCTCAGTAGTAATGAACTATAACTATCATGTTCATCAAGTAATGCATAATGTGTCGTGCGATAGCACTTCAAGACATCCTCAAGTCACATAAAATCATACTATGCACCCAATTAAGAGAGGAATCAAACACACCTTCACATTAACATATTATCATGCATGGCCAAAGCACACTAAGTGTCATCAAATCAACAATTCCACTACATAGATTCCTTAATTCAAAGCAATTAACACAACACATTAAACAAGCAAGATAAACATTCAAATTATTAGTTCAATGCTCCCTTTCAACCCTTGAACAATTTTGGCCTCCTTAAGGGAATTAGCTTCTCCTTGTTTTTCTCCCACAAAACCTATCAAGTATAATTACAAACCATATTAACAATGATTCAACTTGAATACAACACTTTAACCTTAACCTACTTAATTCCCCTCTTTTTCTTTGATTTTTAACAAAATTGTTCCTCCTTTGATTTCAATAGCCTCTTAGCTTATTCCTACACAATTTTTCATGTCAAATTCAAATATCCAATCAGATTTATGAAAATTGAACTCATCCCCTTTCAAACTGTCTTGGCCGAATTGGAGTATATAGGTTCTAAAAATTCTGTTTTTGATTCTAATGATTTTAAACACTTTCCTTTATTATTTCCCTACACAAAAATACATTTTAAACTCATTAGAACCATCAAATCAAGGTAAAAAAAACTCCTGTCCTTAGATTCTCCCTTAGCTGAATTGATGCATAAAGAAACCTAAGTTAGTTTTTTTTCCAAAAATCAACCCAAACACCACTTAGACATGCTTATTCCACATTACATTTAAGGTTTCTATCATTACCTAAGGCATAAGCATGTTGGACGAAAAAGTCACAGCATTTCCCCCTTTGAATTTTAATTCAAAAACCTAACCAAACAAGCTTTAATCTTAACCATAGTAAAGCTTAGACATAACTTGGTTAATTCTTGACTAAAGCTTGATGATTTCTTGTCCAAAAGCACTTATGGAATTCAAGTTTCAGCTTAAGAAAACGTTTTGGTAGTAACTCCCCTTGTTTTACCAATTGTCTACCTATTTTTGGGTATTTTGAGAGGGGTATTTATAGACCAACCAATTTGCCACTCTCCCCCCTCTCTTGGATGTGCAAAGTGCCACCTAAGGCGGACACTTGGCTTCCATCAAGTGTGGAATAAGTTCAGATCAAGCCAAGTGTCCAATTCCTAGAATATTCTAAGGTATTTATCTAAAAATTGGATTAAATCCCAATTTAATGAAGGGTCCAGATCTTGCATGAAATTGGGCTTTCTCCTAGCCCAATATGGGGCCCACTTATGGTTTAGGATAGCTTACAAATCAAATCACAATCTCAAACCATTTTGAAACTTTATCTGTTACTAGTTACTAGTAACATTCCATAATTTTTCTAGGCCTCCAACAATTCATTTATCTACATGAAAAATCCTCTTTTAATATAAGGATATGATCTAAAAATTTTTAGAATTTTTCTCCACCTTTAACTATTTATTTTGATTTTTTTCTAATTAGGCCTCTATTGGTAAAACTGTGGGAAATAAATTTTTAAAAATTAATTCTTGTGCTTCCAAGGCCTAAAACCAATTCTATAAATTCAAGAAAATATTTAGATAGTTAATTCATATTTTTCCTAGAATTTTTGAGGCCTCTAACTATTTAAAATAATTATTTTCTTTTGATTTTTCACTATTTTTCCGAAAAACCTCCGTATTCGAGAAATTCTGTAATAATTCATTTTCACATAATTTTCACCTTTAGGGCCTCCATCAAGATTTCAAAACATCTAATTTATCTTTTTACTATTTTTCAGGAATTGTTCAGAATTTTTCTCAAATTTTTCTGTTTTGCCTTTCCCAGATCGGTAATTCTGAAAATGCAAGCTCAAGCCCTACTATGGTTTCACATCAAAAGTTGTTTTATCCCTTTTTTTTTCTATATTGGCCCTCATCCTAATTTTTAGCTCTCTATGTCTAGATAAAATTTTCAGGTTGTGACAATTCCTCCACCCTTTAAATAAATTTCGTCCTTGAAATTTGAAAACATACCTTATATGAACAATTCTGGGTGTCTAGCTTTCATATCATCCTCCTTCTCCCAAGTGGCCTCTTCCTGATTTAGATCCCTCCAGATCACTTTGACCATCAGAATAGTTTTGTTCTGTAACTGCTTAACCCGTCGATCTATGATTTTTACTGGCTTTACCTCGAAAGTGAGGTTATCCTGCAGCTTTATATCTTTATATTCTAGAATATAAGAGGGATTTGGTAGGTACTTTTTCAATTGAGAGACATAGAAGACGTCATGAATCTGGCTAAGGTTAGGGGGTAAGGCCAATTTGTATACAACTGAGCCAACTCTTCACAGAATTTGGAAGGGTCTAATGAACTTAGGCGTCAACTTACAAGCCTTAATTGACCTTCCTATGCTGGTAATTGGAGATACTTTTAGAAAAACATGATCTCCAACTTCAAATTCTGGAGGCTTCCTTCGTACGTCTACATAGCTCTTTTATCTGCTTTATGCCATAAGCAGCCTCTACCAAATCATCTTGATTTGTTGTGACGTTTGTTCTACCAGGTCGGGACCAAACACCCTTCTTTCCCCTAATTCCATCCAGCACAATGGGATCTACACTTTCTCCCGTACAGTGTTTCGTAGGGAGCTATTTGGATACTAGAATGGTAACTGTTATCGTAACCAAATTCCGCCAGTGGTAAGTATTCATTCCAGTTCCCCTTGAAGTCTAGGGCACAGGCTTTTAACATATTATCCATTTGAATGGTAAGTTTCGTCTGTCCGTCAGTTTGAGGATGGTAAGCTGTATTAAAGCTTAGCTTAGTGCCCATGGCTTCTTGTAGTGGTTTCCAGATTTAGAGGGAAACCTTGAGTCTGTGTTGGATATGATCATTTTGGGTACTCCATCTAACCTTACAACTTCCCTAATGTAATTTATGCCAGCTTCTTCGATTAGTACTTTTTCTTTATGGCTAAGAAATGAGCTGATTTCATCAGGCAATCCACAATCACCCATATCGCATTGAAACTTGATGATATATGAGGTAATCTGATCGATGTGCCAGAATGTCACCTTCTGGATCGTCAAGAAAGAGAGTTACACCAGATAAAATGCAGTATAGGATGCAACCAGTCGTTCTTCTCGAGGAGCTTGTTATTGGAAATCCTAGTCTAAATTGGGTTTCAAAAACATTGTAAAAAGGGGGGTTTTAGTTGTTTTAAAAGTGGTGTAACAAATGCAAAGTGAAGAAAATTAACTATTTTTGGTATTTTGAATGAATGAAGAAATGTTTTGGATTAAAAGGGAATTATGGTTAAATAGTCTCTTGATGATGAAAGCTCAGCTATCACTACTCTTTAGAATGATTGGGAGTTTGGAAAACTTCTAAGTCTGAAGAAAACCCCAAGTAATCACTTGGGTTTAATGTCTTAATTAATGAAAACTCACTTTAATCAAAGTGAATTAACACCTCTTAACACACTGCTGAAAACCACTTAGAGTGTAAATGAATCAATGATGAAAATGCCCTCTGAATGTCAATTGATAGCCACAGAATACCAAGCACTCAAATTAATCAACAATTATCACTGATAATCAAATTGAACACAAGGATTCAAACTGAAATATTAAAATAGATTAATCAACATTAACATCATCTAATCCAAATACGATAGAATAGTCTAAACACAAGATTTACAATCATAAACCAAGTTTGATACAAGTGTAGAAAGTTCCTAAATCTAGAAAAATTCAACACATCATTAAACAATGATTTAGACTATAGAAAGAAAACTCCCTAATTAAGTCCTTAAGCTCAAGCTTTGTCTTCCATCACCAAGAGGCTAAGGGTTTAGCCTCTCATGCCTTTAAACCAATCGCAATCACTCCAAGAATGAATAGCCATAGTTAAAGCTAAAAATAAGGTTGGAAAAATGGAGAAGAAGGGTGTTGGAGTAGTTTGATCGGTTTAGAAATACAAAAAAATGATGAAGAAATGGAGAAAAATGGAAGTTTTGGGTGTAGGATCAATGGAGACTAGAGAGGAGATGATGGTGGCTCAACCTTGTGCAAATCTGTAGAATGGGAGAGTACCCTTTCGTGGTGGCTGCCCTCCTTAGGTATAGAAGCTGAGAAACCTATTCCAAAATGCACAGCTTCACTTAATGCACTCAGGTCGCGACTTAGGGGAGTCAGGTCGCGACCTAAGAGGCTTATTGTCGTGACCTGGGAAGACAAAAAGCTTGCATCTTTACTCAGATCCAAAACGCGTGGCTTCAGTAAAATGGCATCCAGGTTACAACTTGAGTATTCCATGTCGTTTCCTGGGGAGGCAGAACACTCCTAACTTGTGTGTCTTGGTCCTTGTAACATTTTGGCTCCATCCATGCTCTATCATGACTCTTGGGTCCTTCTCCAATTGCTTGAAAATCACAACAAGAGCTTTGTAAAGACCAACTCATTACAGATCAAGGCAATTAAAATTTAAAAGAGAAAAATAACCCTGTTTTACCCCTTAAATAGCAAAATGCAATGCATGACTCAATGTAATCAAATGGATATAAATGCACGCATAATGAGGGTAAAATTGTTGCAAAACATCAGAAAACACTTGAGAAAATCATATAAAGATTGGGTTCTATCACTCCCCCACACTTGAACCTTTGTACTCCTGGACAAAGATTTGAATCATTCTAAAGAAAGTACAGCTACAATTAAAGAGACTAGCATGTTCAAAAGTGATCTCAAGAGCTAATCGCTCAACATCTTTTAAGAATATAAAAAATGATAAAATGAACAATGCCAAGTAATCAAATACAAGATGCAATTGACTCAAAGTGCATGAACAACAAAGATTTGCTCACAAGATATAAGTGTTTGAATCGCTCATCTCTCCTCGTTAGGGTTCTTTTCTCTCAACTATCCAAGTAGCAAACATTCTACCATAAGCTTGTAATGACCCTAAAGTCTCCACTACTATTCAGCATCCATGTAAAGAATCAAGAGTACTTTTGGGATTATAGTAATGGGAAGGCTAAATGGAATTGAAAGAAAAAAAATGAAATCGAGTGGCATGAATTAAAGAAATGTGAGTTGAATACATTTATTTATAGTGAAGGAAGTTCATATCCCAATCTTCTATCACCAAGGGAATACTTTATTCGACTTCATTTTGCTGTGATAGCTTATGTATATAAAATGAGTATTTCCTCACTCTTGTGTTTTTTTTTTCCAAACTGAAATAAAAGGAAAATTCCCAATTAAGATAGATGAAGACCAGGAAATT
>NW_021632700.1:0-25480 GCF_004799145.2 Neltuma alba | reverse complement strand
TTTCTTTGATAATAATAATCCTTTAATTGTTTAATCTTTGATACTAATTTGTATACTAATCCTTTTCCTCTTTTCAATACCTTTTTGCCTAACCCACCTTAACTCGTTTCCTTCGTACTAATTAAGACATTCTCATAAAATGCAACTCCATGCTTAGATTTTTACCTGTTCTTAACCTATTTTTATATGGTCAGGCCAAACATTACCATTTTTGGACATAATGTGAGAAACTAACTAACTTTAGTTTCGTGGGTGTTAATCTAGGATTGGCTTTATATGGGTTCGATGATAAAAGTTTTCTTTTTTCTTTTTTTTCACTTGCTTGAGGAATTGGGGTGTGCTCTTAATTTGAATACTTTTCAACCATGTGATGAGTAGGTTTTGCAGGTTTAGGTTGAGTCTTTCATTAATGAGCTTGGTGCCCACCTTACACTAACCTTTTTATCCCTGCATTACAAGCTTAGATTTTTTTTAAAAATAACAAAATTAAGGTTCTGAGAGATTTTTTTTTCTATTTATGAGTTTTTTTAAAAAAAATTCTTAACATCAATGTACTATTTTACTCTATGTATTATTTTATAAATTGTTATTTTCTTAAAACATGTTTATATTAAATAAAAATACAAGTAAAAAGTTTTTAAATTTTTAAGCAAAGTTAATAAGACTTAAATTTTTTTAATTTCAATAAAATATGTTGAAGGTAACTTTAAATATAAGATCATAAAAGCAAACAAACAACTCCTTGCACTTTTTTTTTGTTTGTTTAGTTTTAAGTATTGTGACGGTGAATTGAAGATAACTTTTAGAAGTAATTTTTCCTCAATGTAAGTTCGAATCTTTGACTTTGTTTGAGGGCATCAAGTTTGTTTCATTTGATCCAATTATTACTAGTAAAATAAAATATTTCACGAAAAAAAGTCACATATATCTTTTTTTATTGCATTTTATTTTATTTTAAATTTGACTCCTTATGATCCGAGGAAATTTTCAAATGATTCCAATGTACGAACTTCTTAATTTTTTTTTAAACGAATATTATTTAATCATCAATCTTGATCAACAAATGGAAGTTAGATACAGGAGAGCACTTCCTCTGCTCTTTTAACGAAACCAAGTTTTGAGGGTTATAAATGTTTTCCTTTTTATAAGATGTTTTTCAGATAAATTCCTAATAAATAATTAAATTATAATTCAAGATAATATGGAATTGTGCAGATCATTTGGCAAAACGAGAATTAAAAAAAGGTGAAAATAACTTTTAAACATCTCTCATAAATAGAAACAAATTACATTCAAAAATTGTTTCTTATTAAAAGGAAGGGAGAGATATTTAATAAAATTACGGAACTAAATTAAAATCTTATGCAAAATTAAAGAAACAATCTTTTGGCACAATTCAGATTCAATGTTTTAAAAGTCGGACCGGGTACTACCCTGGAAAAATCAGCGGGTCACGGTTCTTTCGGTTCAACCGGTTAGACCGTCGATTGAACAGTTGATATAAAAAATAATTTAAAAATAATATTATATACATATATACTAATATATAAATAAAAAAATATCATATCAAGGAATATAAAAAAAACCCATCAAATTATCAATATACTCCTCGGGTCTTAAATATAAAACCTTTATATACACTAGTATAAGGGTATTATATTTAGAATCAGAAGAGTATTAAGTAATACATTAATATTTTAACACTTTAGATTAACAAAAGAATAAAATAAACACATGGAAAGTTAATTTTAAATATAGAACATCTAATTATAAATTATTGTGTAAACTTCTATCAAAAAAATATTTATAGAATATTTAATATTTATTCTTTAACTCGTTTGGAAAAAAAATACAGAACCTAATTATTAGAAAGGGAAAACAATTAAAAAGTAACATTTAATAATATTAAATTATTTTATAAACCCCACCGAAACTTTGATCCTGCTGGTCAAAAAAAACCAAAAGTTTGATCTCTTCCCCTCTGTTTCTCTGCGAAATCTCAAATCAAATTAAAGCACCCACGTGGTGAGAGAAATCTGCCAAATAATAACCCTATTTGTCCTATTCTTTCCTTTTATTTTGAAGTTGAAAGTTGAAACTATCGTCTTCAAGCATCTTCCTTCTGTGTCTTTCTCTTGTTGAGAAATACGCCTTTTGCATTTTACTCCGCTACGCACTTTATTTTGCTGGGATCTAGACATCTAGTGGTTTTAGACATGGATTTGAAGATCTGGGTTAGTTATTTGCTTTCTTATATTTCTTTCCAGATCTTTCTTACCTTTTTACTTTCTTTTATGTTTTCTTCCTGAAAGTCATCATTTCTTTCAACCGTCTGGTTTTAACAAATCCGCTCCGATTTCCGGCTTAACTCCGGTTTCCAGCTTAAATACCGGTTTTGAGCGGTTCAAAACGGCTGAACCCCATAAACGGTCAGACCACATTGAACGAGCCGTAAAAAACACCGATTGACGGTTAGACCGGTCCAACCGTTTGGTTCAGTTCGGCTTTTAAGTCATTATTCAGATTAACCTCAAATCACTTTAGACTTGAGACTAATTTTTATTGTGTTGGGAGCGTATCATTTACTACTTTAACTAACAATTTGTAAAAATCTTTTACTTTTTATGAAACAATGGATATATATATTTTACTTTTCGGCAAAGTATCCCATCTTTTTCACGTTTCTCATTCAATCCACATTTTTATGTTTTTTTTCCCGGCCGAAATCCACTTTTTTATGTTAGTTACACCGAATTTTGCAAGAAAGTACTAATTCAGGGATTAAAACAACTTTAGATTAATGATATCATTTTCCCCAACTCACTTGCTTCTTGTTTCTTCTTACTCTCATGTGTTTGTAGTTTTTTTTGTTTTTGTAAATTTCCTTTTCTAATCGAATCCGCCGTTTTGCAGAATGGACGTAATTAAGATAAGATCACATCTCTAAATAAGTATATAACATCGTTAATTTGTCAACGATATTGATCGCATAGATTTTCAATACCTTTAATTATATCAGCAGATGGGTTTTTGCCACGTCGCATGAGGCAAGGTGATATGTGTCAATGTCACAGATTACATGCATATTTCAAAATCACAATTAAAACAATACAAAATAATTCCAACTTTTTATTTTTCCCCCCATCACCATATATACATAAAAGTAGCTAAATAAAATCGATGTGCCAAATACTACCAGCTATATATATACCAGATGAAGCAAATTGGAATCTGAGAAAAAATTAAAATTTTTAAAAAATGATTTAGAAATATATAATATTGTTAAAATTTTATATACGTACCAATATTATTGTTGATCTTTATAGTTTCATCAAATTTTAGTTTTGGTGAAATTGTAATTTTTGGTCTTCGAGTTTCATAAGAATTTGATCTAAGTTAAAGTTGTTAAATAAAACGATCAAAACAATAACTCATTAGAAGTAGAATCAAAATAAATCAAAACTTATTTAGTATTTATATTTTTAACGAGTTTTGATTCTAATCTTTATAGTTTTGACAAATATTGGTTTTGGTTATTATTTTTAACAGTGTTAATTAGAAGTTAACGTCACTAAATTAGACCAACAAGTAACAATGGTATTAACCCAATTAATGAACATAAATTCAGTCCTCCACATTAATAACAAAAGAATCTGCTTTGTCTATGTATATATCAGATGCATCATTGACTAGAATATAATGATGATGAGATCTTGTTTTTGAAATTTCATCATTTGACTTCGTATAAATTAAGATTATCCGAGGATCTCCTTGGTGTGTTATACAATAATATACAAGGAAATTAATTAGCTTCCTAGTCTAATTGCAATTATTATTTAATTTATTAATCAGATATGATCAACTCGTGCGATTAGATAAATTAGACTTTGGATGATTTGAAAAGTCACACACTACTACTCTTCAACCTCAATTAATCGCATCTTCAAATTTTCTAAAAGACGATGTTTCTCATGTTATTAGTTAACAACTTCAACTTAAATTGTGACAAGTACTAACTTGATGACATGTGAAGTTTTATCTTCTTGTCAGTTTTATAATTTTTTTAAGGAAAATAAACACATCAACAGAAGAGGAACATGGAATTTCATTCAAGTTCATTAAAATAAACATATCGAATGAGAGAAGCTAGTTATAATCATTCATATATTATTTACTATTCAAATTAACAGTCAAGGTATATGGCTCTTTCACTTCTTCTTTTTTTTTAAACCAAAAACATAATGACATTCATACTTGCAAGTTACAAATACTTAACATCCTCACGTTGGCAAAATTTAAAAAAAAAAAAATTATTTATACGTAACAGCAATACTAAAGGAGGAGAAACAATTATAGATAAAGGTAAGTATTTCTTTATGACTCTTTTACTTATTACCACATCATTGGATCCCGAAGATGCTCCTTCATTTTTTATACTTTGGTCTTAAATATAGAAATTAATTGTTTTAGTTATAATTAAATATAAGACCTCAATACATTATGCCTTCTAGATTTAAGAGGAGTTTAGATACAAATAATTAAAAAAGATATTTTTAAGAAATTAACACGCACATATTTTTTTAAATAACTAAATTAATTTTCTTAATATTTATAAATTAGTTACCTAATTATTATAAATTAGTTATCCAATTGTTAATTACCAAACAAAGTATCACGTGTTGAAACTTGGAAGGGTGTAGTAACACTACTTGTTATCATTTTTTTCAATAAAAATTTTTAAACAATTAAGCATGTTTACTTCCTCCAATTCATAATATATGTCATTTTAACTAATTTATCAGAATAAAAAAAATTGTCCTTAACCCATTAAATTAAATTTTTTTTTCCATTTTACCCATATTAATGAAGTTATGAAGGGGAAAAAAAGACTATGAGATACATTGGAGCATTAATTACTGGGAAAAAAAATAACATAATAAGCACTAATTAATTTTTAAGTAAGTTACTACCTCTGGTCCTAATTATAAGAACTAGTTGACTAATTTGAAGAGATTAAAGAAAGAAGTTAAGTTAGTTATTTGTAATAAATGTGTTGTCTTTCTGAAAATAACCTTACTAATCAAGTGCATTGGTTAGAGCTATTATTGTTAGAATGACTACCTTAGAAAAAAAATACATAAATATGAGAAATAAAATGGATTGAGGTCTTATATTTAAGATCAAAATAAAAATCAAATAAGGTCTTATATTAAGGACCGGAGATAGTACTATGTTTTAGACCATGTCATCATTTTTCTACCCAGAAACCGCTTATATACATCCCTACTACTAAAATTAAGGCTGATCCAATTTTTGAGGGGTGACACCCGCAAAGTCATTGATCGATCCCCATTTTTCATACACATATAACTCCCGATATATTCCATTAGGAAAACGCATGGTTTAGTTCATAATTACAAATATAACCTAACAACAACAACAAAACCTTATCCCACTAGATGGGGTCGGCTACATAGATCACACGATGTCATTGAGCCTTATCCAAAGCTCAATCTTTGGATATATTATTCATTGAAAAATCTCTCTCAATGACCTCCTCAAGCATTGTTTTCGGCTTTCCTCTACTTCTTTTTAGAAGACTCCATATTATTTGATCAACTTTTTTTACCGGCGCATTCCAAAGCTTCTTTGCAAATGACCAAACCATATGCATATATAACCTAACAATTACAGTAAATTACAAATCCACCGCCCATATGCATATACAAATATATACATGCATACACACACATATATAACTTGTATATCTGTATATGACCTTTGCCATTTAAATCTCAAGTGTGCCCTATTACGTGAGCAAGGGAGGGAGAGGGTAGGTATCATAAAATAGAGAGACGAAAGATGCATGTGGGAAGGTGATAAAGATGAATAATGGAATTATCATATTTGTATCGGTGCATGCATGTTTATATGTTACTCATGAAGAGTTTCTCAAGAAACATGCACGCAAAATAACAATAATACATTATTCTTTTATATACTAATTAAAATAACACCAATGCAAATATATATAACATGGTCTCCTTTACGTTTTAATTTCTTTTCTTTTATTTATTTATTTATTCTCATCCTTCGTTTTTGCTGGGTTAACCACATCTATAATAATAGTAATGAAAACCCGACAATTTTTTTTTGTTTTAAAATAAAGAATCCTACATGTCTTAATTAATTAAGTTATCTTAAATAAGATCTAGAACAAATAGCCAGGTGTTCATTCGCTTAATAAATTTTTACGGGTTGATCAAAATGGTTGTTCAATTCAAAGTGTTATTTTGAATTGAATACACAACTTGCGGCGATCATATTTAATTTGACCCGCACGAAAAAGTTACTTTACATGGCCTTTGCCATCCTTTCAAGGTTTTTTTCCTTTTTATTTTTCCCCGTACTTTTTCAAAATTAAAATTAAAATTTAGTATCAAATTAAATTAGAAGTAGATGGCCAAAAAAATTAGAAGTAGTTTAAAGAGTTGAAGAGATAGAGGTTAAAGAACCTTCCAAAATTTTTCTTTGACCAATTTCCAAAATAATTTTGAAGATACTGAATTGAGTAATCGGTGAAGATTTTGGAATTCGATCGATCACTAATATTTCTTGCATCACAATGAATTACTATCTGCTCCTAACAAATATTTAAACCATATTAGAAGATATTGAAATATTCATTTTTAACTACTTTACTTGTTCTAGAAGAATTCATACGTACGCCTGCCCGCACTTATATAGGCGATTATCTAAAGTATTAATTAGGGGAGAAATTACCTGTAATTAACATTAATTAATTTATTATTAGTATATCATAACTAAAGCATTCCTCACGTCTTTTCATTTTATGTAGCCAATTAGCACGCTTCTTTCTTTTATTTTATTTTATTTCCTTGATAGCCTAGGCGTGTTTCTATTACATGCTTATGATATAGTGAATGATAATAAATATATAAATATCCAAGATATGTACCTGGAATATATGAACGTACATTTTCTTATATTATTTTCTCTTTAAATATTTATATCACGGCATTATTACATATAGAAGATATATTATTATTATTAAAAAATACAAATATCCAAGCCAAGTGTCAGATATTATTATTCAGTCATGGATACGCCAACACGACTTTCTACGCCTAATACTGGGAGGAAGATCCGTGTATCTTTTGACAAATACATTTCCCTAGAAAATGCCATTTATGAACACTATCTAGATAGATGAACTTATTATTATGCCCCATTTATTTATATTATAACATTTTATATTGCAATATGCCCACAAAATTCATTCCTGCCATATCTCTTTGAATATTTCCAACACCGACGATGAAAATTTTATATGCTGCTGTTTCTACCAGTTTTTATAATAAATTAATACTATTTCTCACAATTCAACATTATTATTATTATTATTATTATTATCATCATCATCACATAGCCTATTTATTATTTTACGATAACACGTGTCCTCAAACTGCATAACCTACACGGTACTTCCCTTCATAATGTTACTTTAGATGCGCTAAAATACTCCCAGGAATCAAACTTTAATTAATTACAAGTCATTATCTACATTTTTTACCTTCCCAAATATACATTTTTTTCACCTCCGGAAATAAATATATACGGTTAAAAAGTGTTGATGGATCCTTTAGAAGGTATTGGTCCCAACCTAACCCGGCTATTATTTATTGCTCTTTGTATATATTTTTAATTGATAATTTTTGGTCCAAATTAAATAGCCAAATTAAACAACACAAAGAGATAATGTGGTGTGTATATTATATAAGATATGAATGTGATGTTTATGAATTAGAAAATCGTGAAATACAAGGCGTAAAGGCATTTGGCTGCTTGTGAATCGTTGGGTTTTATGGTGGACACATAGGCGTGCGCACAAGTCCATATATTATATGCTTTGCATCATGCAAACAACTTATTATTTCCTACCATCACAAGCAAATTAAATTGAGAGATCTATTTTAATTTGTTCTTAAATACAATACCTTAACTAATTCACTTTATTTGCTGGTTAAATTTATAATTTTATTTTTTCTGATCATACTATCTTTATTGATTGCAATACTGAAAAAGAGTTCTCGTATAAACTATGAAGTAATTTTAATTGTAAATAATTAAAGTGAATGGTTAAAAAAACCAACACATACTTTTTATAAATAACAGATTCAGCTAATTTTTTTAATCTTCGTAAATTAATTATGCCCAGTTCTTATATTTAAAACTATGAATTGCAATTATGAACACTGGGAGACACCATATATAACATCACATTCACTAGCTTGTTTGTTTATTCAAATAGATAAATGTGTGTAGCTAGGTAGAATACAAAATGGGGGAAATTAAAGTGAATAGTTTTGATTGGGTGGCTCCTGTTATATTGGATGAATGTGGTCCAAATGAAACGATCGATGGATATATGGGGACGCGACAATTGAATTTCCCAAGGAAAAGGTCCATCCATCGATCTACTATTTCTCTCTTTTTTGCTTAAATGCTACCCACCTGTCCCTCTTAACGTAATTGCGTCTATCAACTTTTATATACACTCACACTCAATAATCATATTTGTTCCTTTATTGTCCTTTTCTCTTTACTTTTCGCCTTTGTTTTGTTTCAAGACTTGCTTCCACTTTTCTCCTAAGATTTACTTCCTGATTTTTATTACAACTATCTTGTACTGTGTATGATATGTGGCCGAAAAAAAAAGTGTCATGTTGTGGCATTGATTGGGAAGAGAGAGGAAATGAAAGATCAGAGAATAATGGAAAACGAAGAAGAGCGTACACCTGTACGGACGTAATTGCAAGGGAGTTGGTTGCATGGGTTTTGATGAAAGTATATCATACCCTTATTATAAAGGAGCTCTAATTATCTTGTCAAAAAAAAAAAAGAGTTGTTTAATTAATTAACTCTTTGAAAACAAAATATACTTCTAAATTTACTTCTATACCCAGCACCATGAACATGAATTACATTTAAGAAGTAGTGTAAATAACGAAATTTTAAATAAAAAATAATTAAGATATTATTTGGTGACTTATAGTAATAAGCAGAATATGTTTTTTTTTTGGGAAGATATTTTACAGCAAGGATAAGATAAACGGAATAATGTGGTGCACTCCACTCTATGAGAAAGTGCATGCATGAACTTGAAATCAGATGGGATTTGCATTGCGGCGGCAAATGGCAATTTGTTCTTCATCTTCTTTTCCATATAGCTAAAATGGAGACGCAAATTGCCACCTAGCTAGCTAGCTAGCTAGCTGGTAGCTCGCAAATATTGACGTATGATATAAACATGAAGTAACTTTAGGCATTAATTATAAATGCATGTAATTAAATCTATACTGAGATATCATTCCTTGCCCCTCCCTAGCTCCCTACTCCAAATACGTGGCGTTAGGAGAAAGAGACAGCATGAACAAGTCCCCGTGCTCCATCTCCTTCCCACCGGCTCGGATCTTATCTCCTCCCTCTCTGTTTTATCATTCTTATTCTAAATTATAAGACTTCTAATCACATTAACGTAATTTAAAAAAAGTATAGCAATTTATAAATATATAGATGTGGATTAAAAAGTCTTAAAATTAATTAGTCCTGGGGATTCCAGCACGACAAGTTAGACTTTGAAATATATGTGTTTATAAAATACAAAAAACTTAAAGAAAAACCAAGAAGAAGAAAGAAAAAGATCATGTAATTAATGTTAAACTTATAAATTACTGCTGGCAAAAAAAACTATTAAATCGTTGACAAACTTATCCTGCAATGTTGTCAAACTTATGTAATTAAATAATTTAAGTATAAAAAATGGCAATAGTTTCATTTAAATATATTTCAAATTCAAATAACCGAAATTAAATTTAATTTACCATACTCGACAAAACAGTTTCTATAAAGTCATTAATTATAATGAAATTTACAAGATTAACATGAGTTTAAGAATAAGTTGACATGTTTTTGCAAGTTAAAAATACAAAAACGATAAACTCAGTGAGTAAACTCATGAGTTCAATTGAGTTTTTAGCTAACACAAGTTTAAAACTGACTCGACACAATTTTATAAAATGAAAACATAAAAATATTAAAATCAAAGAGTCAATTCACGAGTTTGATAACAATGCTTACAATTAAGGGTGCACAATGAACGGATCAAACCAGACTAAAGTCCAACCAGAAGTCTGATATGCATGGTTTTTAATCAAGCTGGATTTGGCAGTCCATGGCTGGTCTACTCCAGTAGTGTCCCGAGGTCGAATTAGACTAGGTCCACAAGACTACTTGAACCACATCAATTTTTTTTAAAAAAAATTTCTGTATAGAATCAATAAACACAATCAGCACAATAAAAAACCATAATCATATAAAAATCATCTCAAAAAATTAAGACTTAAGCATAAATCTATAAGAATTTCTAACAATATTAAATAATAATAAAAATTCTAAATTACTAATTTTTTTTTTAAAAATCATCTAGACCAGACTAGATTAGTGATCTAACTCTTTGGTCTTGAATCTAGTCTAGCACAACCAGCTAGTCTCATTCGGTCTGGTCTATTTTTATCATATTATTTATTTGGATTAGATTGGACTGGACCAAACTATCTTGGGTTGAATTAGACCGAACCGGACTATCACGTTTTTGCACACTCCTACTTACAAGAATTAATTTAATTATGGAGTATATATTTAAAATAAATGGCGCAAAAATATGTAGTTTCATATGCTGCTCTGAGAATGGGGATTGTTTTGAAATTTTATTTGGCAAAATTTTGCTGGGAGTTGACAATCAAGTTGGCGCTTGAGATCAAACGTTATAACAGTTTGGCACCAAAAAATCATAGAAGGACACTTGGGATGATAACATGTCACGTTGCCATAAGAGATATTTCCAACTTCAGGATGTTCTTTAATGTCCAGTGGCGTCACACATGATGTAATTAGGGGCTATAAGCCCCAGCTCTTATAATTAATTATTATTGGGACCAATTGCTCTATTATTGTTTTTTACCAAACAAATTCCATAACACATTTACTTTTATCAATATTGGACAAGTTTGAATTCTAAGCTTTTTAGGATAAGAAAATATAAAATTTTTTGTTCCTAGTTTTTTTAAATCATTTATTAAATTTGGTTTTTCTAATTTTATCTTAAAACAACTCAATTTGTTTATTTTCTTGATTCAAAACAAGTAATTTTTTTGACAATGTTTACTCAAACAACTCAATCCTTATATATAATTTCTTAACTCAAGAAACTATTAAAACCAACTTGTTACATCAGTCAAAATTTAATGATTGAATCAATAATTGAGATTTGAGAGAGACCTTGGAGAATAATAATTATATATTTTTTTTCTTTCTTAAATTTACAGAGCTCACCTGTGGTTTCTGTTTCTTCCAGGGAATCTCTTGTCACGCGTTATTTTAAGCTGGGCCCTCCTTATTTATTCATAAAATAAAATATAAGTATTGTTAGGGAACGTATGAATTCTAGAAGTCTTTTATATATAGTAAATTTTTAATTTAAAAAGAAAATTAGAAATTTATTTTTTTAAAAAATACTAGCTTCGATTCCTTTTAAAAGATCTAATTAATCGAATTGCTCGGGTTAAAAAATCTGTTAACATTAGTTAAAAAAATAAATATATAAGAAATGTATTTTTTTTCAAATATATCTTTATTTATAAGAGATTGAAGAACAAGAAATAGTGAGATTAAAGTTGAAAAAAATGATAATGCAAGTAAAATTGATAAAAATACATTTGACATCGAAACAATCCTAGACTGGATCTTAAAAAAAAAAATTTGTGCCAACTTAAAAGTTTAGATCTTGAAAAAAAAAAAAAAAAAGAACCAGAAGAAGTATTGTACAGATATTTCTGCCATCCTAAGTTGGAGCTATACAAATCTCGAGGAGACCATATGCATTTTGCACAAGATGGCAACAACTTGAAGATATTATTTTTGGGAAAATTATACTCAGGTCTCATAAAAGATAATTAATTTCAAAAAAGTCCTATAAAATCCTAAAATGATTCTGAAGTCCCAAGGGACCTGTGTGTAATTAATTGTAATTGTGAAATTACTTATTTATCTCCATTAATTTATTACAGCAATTTATTTACAACCTCAACAGTAAATGTTGACAACCCAAGAAGAAATGCAAGAAGAAATGCATTACATTACTGAGATTGTGAACCACCTCTCCTCGGGTTGTCAACAATCACTGTTGAGGTTGTAAATGAATTACATTGGTTTCAAATTAATTGGGATAAATAGGTAATTTCACAGTTACAATTAATTATACACAGGCCTCTGGGAACTTAGGAATTATTTCGGGATTTCGAGGGACTTTTTGAAATTAATTGTCTTATGTGAGACCCGGGTGTCATTTTCCCATTATTTTTTGAAGATGCTGAAGCATAAAATTAATTGAAAATGCTAAAAACTTTTAAATACAATCAAATCGTTACAAACTAAATATGTTGTGCTTAATTTTTTATATATTTAAAATTTTATTGACGATCAAGATCGAAATTTTAATTAAAAAATTAAGAAGGTATACATATCAAATAGGTATGGTCGGATCTTTTTTTCTTAGAACTCTAATTTCTCTCCCATATAAGTAAAATCACATCAAACATCTTCGTTGATTTAATTAATAAGAAAAATCCACTAATTAAACACTAAATTAACATCACTAACTAAGATTTGGCCAAAAAAAGCACCACTATAACTAAGACCAAAAAACAAAAGAGAAAGAAAGAAAGAAAGAAACAGCTGTTTCCAACATTGACGTTACATGTAAATCGACAAAGATTGATGGAAGATTAACCGTATCTAAGGCAACTAAATCACATACACATTATATAAACTAATATTAATTAACCAGTAAGCCAATACTCTATAAGGTGTTTGAATACTACATGTTTTCATGCACACACAACTTGACAAATTACTTGCTGTATTATACTACTCCGGTTCTTAATATAAGACCCTATTTGATTTTTATGTTAATCCTAAACATAAGACCCCAATCTATTTTGTCTCTCATATTTACTCAATTTTTTCTAAGATAGTCCCTCTAATAATTATAGTTTTAGCCAACACACTTGATTAGTAAGGATATTTTAGGAAAAACAACACGTATTTGTTACAAATAACTAACTTAACTTTTTTTTTTAATTTTCTCAAATTAGTCAACTAACTCTTATAATTAGGACCGGAGGTAGTATAATACTACCTTCGGTACTTAATATAAGAATTAATTTGATTTTAAATATAAGATCTCAATCCACTCTGTCTCTCATATTTATCCACTTTTTTTAATGTTATCCTTATAATAGTTACACATGTTAAATGTTTTATGAAATAGTAGTTCTAGCTACTATAAATAAGTAATTTAACTAATTTTTTAATCTGCTTAAATTAATCAACTAACTTTTTTATTAAAGATCAGAAGTAGTATAATATTACTCCCTCCGTTCCTTATTATAAGAGACGAATAACCGAATTACGTTGATCAAAAAAACAGTTAAAATTAGTTAAGAACAATTAATGTGTAAAAAGTATAATTTTTTTTTCAAAAATGCCCTCATTAATAAGGAGAGAGAGCATGAGAGAGAACAATAGTAAATTCTTAAAAGAAAGAGAAGTGGAAAGGAGAGAGAGTGTGAGTTGGAGACAATAAATATGGGTAAAATAGGAAATCAACACAAAAAAGTAGAGACAACTTTTAAGTGTCTCTTATATTTAGGAACATGCTATAAGCATCAAATGTCTCTTATAATAAGGAACGGAGGGAGTAATTCTTAGAAAAAGCAAGTTCAACCTTTTCTGCTCATCGATCCATCACTTTATGCCCATGTTAAATTAAATCTACCAACAAACTTTCAACTTGTTTATTTATTTATTTAATAATCGTCATCAAATAAGTGGCATTATCAGCCACAAAGATATAGATATTTGATTAGATTAAAAAAAGGAAAAGCTGAGATTACAGCATGATGAAATAGGCAAGTCAATTTGATATGCTCTAGGCCATGCACCTTTTTCCCTTTCAGAAATGAGAAGTACTAAATTTGCCTCCAGCTATCATTTTTGTATTATTCGAGCGTAAAGCTTCAAAAAAAATAGAGGGTTAGAGAGAAGGGGGGGTAAAGATAAGAGATAGATACAAAATACAGGAAGTGAGCGAGAAAGAGACATGTCAGTTGCCACTATATACGATAGTTAATCGTGACATATTGAGAGGGACATTCACCACAAAGACGATGCAATTAAAAACCCTAATAATATATATCCTATCTATTTTGTTGTGCTGGATTTTGATGCCTCACTCCTAAATTTTCTACACGTTTTATACTAGTTACAGTCTTAATTATAAGACTTTATTTAAAACTACAAATAGAGTTTTATAATTAAGATCGGAAGTAGTATTATAATATTACCTCTAGTTCTAAATATAAAAGTCAGTTAAAAATTTTATTTGCCCTTAAATATAATATTTCAATTTACTGTGTTTTTTATATTTATTTTTTTTCCTCAAAATAGTCTACATAATAATTACACATGTTAAAAGATTTTTATTCTAGTAATCACATCATTAATAAGAGTATTTTATAAAAATATACTCATTTGTTACAAATAACTAGCTTAACTAATTTTTTAATATTTACAAATTAGTTATCTAACTCTCGTATTAAGGGCATGAGGTATTATATATTTTGGTTAATTAATTATAAAATCTTTTAATTAATTGATCGAAATTATCTAACCGATAATTTGTAATGAGTCGTTTTTTATATTTTATATAAAAGAATAACTAATTTTAATTGATTTTATTAATTTACCTAAAGTTGATGGGGGAGATTATTACCAAGGGATTCGATCAATCATAGTAATATGCATTTGTAGTACCAAAAAAAAAAAGTTGTCTTGGACTTATGCACGACCCTTCATGAGCCACAAGATTCTCTGATTCCCCTTTTTAACGAACACCACTGTTGAGGGTGGATCCCCCCATCAACATTAAATTACTAGCTCTGGTCCTCATCTAGAAAATTGACACATCATTTGTTCTCCAAAAAAAAAAATAGAGGTGGAGATTTGTGTGTTGAGGAATTATATTTTAAATGATGTTGTTCTTTTACGGATTATACTCGCATAAAATCTTGGAATTTTGACTGTGATCATGATCTTCTCTAATCGTGTGATTGTGTATGAAATCATAGAAAAGAGTGTTTGGGCATATTGGAATACAAGATTTTGTATTCTGTATTTTAAATAACAAATTTTTTTATTATGCCAGAATATATAATGGAGGTGGATTAGAAGATAAAAACAAACCTATATTAATGATCATCCTTGTGCTTTTATTTATTTTATATAGTTTTGAATTTGAATTCTCTGATCGAGCACATCCAAGATAGAATTTTTAAGTGTATATTATTTGCAGATAAATATAGTTTCACTTGAGAAATTAAGAGAGGTTGACTCTAAATGTAAACTATATGTTCAGGATATTTCCTCCTCAGTAGGAGCTAGTGAAATGAATATATATGCGTTGTAAATTTAATAAGAGGTAAGTTAAACATGATTTGAAAGAAAAAATTGAAGAATAAATCACCCCACAAGTCTCGAAGCCAGAGCATTTGGGATTAAGTTGGATGGTTAAAATAAGGAAACATAATGTAAGAGATAAAACTGGGAGTCGTAAAAATGAAAATACTTTTCTGCATTAATCATGGTGATGAAAATGTTAAGATTTATTTATTGTTATAAATAAAAGACAAAATTCATAATAATTGTATTGAAAAAAATTAATGTAACATGAAAATTGATAGAAAATTGAATGTTGCGGCTTTGGACATGTGAATAGAAAAACAATCAAGAGGTGTTAGCGATAATAGTTGTACGTATTACTTGATTTATTTTGTGTGTGTATGTGTATTTCTGTAAATAATACAGAAAAGGAAGGAATGTTTTAGACTTTTGCAAGAAAGGAACATTGACTATTTGATTGGAATCAATAATGGAAAACGAAGATTATGGAATCCGTGACATAACGTGAAGGAAATTCACTTCAATGGATTTATATTTTGAACATCTAAATAAAACATGAAGATATAAAAAAAAAGTTAAGATATAAATGTATTCTGAAAATTTAAATTCAGGAATATTGGCCACCCAAAATTTTTTTTAATGCAAAATTTGTTCTAAAAATTTAAAATCATAACAGTATATTGTCTCTTACTGTTAAAATGTTAACATTCACTATTAAGTGTGAGTGATATTTATTTGATGTGAGAAATGAGAAAGTAGATAAGTCTCGGATAGAGTTGATAGGAAGAAATAGTATATAACCTCAAGGATTTATAAGCTCATTGTTTTAATATTTGGATTAAGATTAAAATATGTTGTAGTTCACCTGATTGTTTGAAGTATTATCGTAGATGCGTCCAATATTTAAAGTATTTTGTTATTCATCTATATATCATCTTAAAATGTTTTATGAGTTATAGTTAACATCTTAAAATATTTTGTAATTCATTCGGTAGTTTGAAGTATTTTTTTTACCTATTAACTTACATTTTGTGTTAAAATATGATATTAAACCTCTTACATATTTTTTACATGCGTAGGTATCTTCTTATTAGAGGTAATTTTATTCGAGACACTGTAAAATACTAAATATGAGTATGTTTTTTAGTGAAGATTTAAATATTAGTTAACCATATTGTGAGGAATTAGTCTTTTTTCGTTAGACCCAATATCAGTTGACAAGAACCACATATACACACACGCCTACATGCATATATATATATATATATATATATCTATCTATCTATCTATATATATGGGCCCATTTCATCTCTTTGCAGCCCAAAATTTTTCACCTTCCTGTAGTCTGGTCTTCCTTTTTTTCCCTTCCCGTGAGGTTCACTGCACAAGGAAAAATGCAGCAGAATGAACAAAAACTGGCACCCCCGTCCAAAACCCACGTACGCGTTGGAAAAGTGGCTATACTTGTATAGTGGAAACAGCATATGTGACTGATGAGATACTGAAATCCAAAAATCCAGAAACCAACCCCACAATATCATGATTCCATGTACACACGCGCGCGCATGAAGCTAAGGCCACTTGCAATTCAAAAATCGCAACACAGAAAGAGAGCTGCACAATATCACTGAAAGTGACTCTATTGAGTCACGATTGCAGAGTGTTACGGATGGCCGGCCGGCTAGGTAGCTAGCTAGCGACGACTACTTCTTCTACTTGCACACACACATATTCATTCATTCATAATTGGTCAAACCACACTTTGTTCTTTGGTCTCCTCATCACATTATTGTCATCATTTGAAGTGGGGTTCCCATTGTGTCAGTACCGCTCCACTTGCTTCCTCCTCAGTACACTGCCTTTTTCCCCCCTACACACATTGACCAGATGCCAATTCCCTCTTCGACCAATCTTGACTGCATATGCTCTCTCTCTCTCTAATATTTCTTTCCAACTACCAAAATATTTTTGCCCCAGTCTTTGTGGCTCATCTGACACTTCACTGTGTGATATGAAGGGCATGCGTGTGATGGGCGTGTGTGGATCTCCTTCCCTATGGGTAAAATTACTAAAATTATTAGGGGCTATGTGTGTGATTCTGATAAAATTTTTCATGTTACTCATCCTATGTGAAATGTGAAGTCATTTGGCTTTTTTAGACTGTACATATACTCTTTTTGATTCTAAATTTAAGATCTAACAGGTGAGTTTGTTTTAGTATTAAATATAAGATCTTGATTTTTTTTTTGTATTTCAAATTTGTAATTTTTTCCCTAAATTATTCTCATCGATTGCTCACATTAAAGTGATTCTTCATCATTAAAGAAGTAATTTTTATTGCAAAATAATTAAAATGGATATTTTAATTAAGAAAATAAACATGTATTTTTTTATAAATAATTAATTTAACTAATTTTTTTAATTTTTATAGACTAATTATCTAATTCTTTTATTTTGTCAGCAATTATCTAACTCTTATATAAAATGAGTGAATATATTTGATTAATTAGTAGTGTGGAGCTATAAATATATGGGTGTTTGGGTAAAAACCAAATCTTGATTTTAAAAGTATTTTTACGGTTTACAAAATAAATATGTAAAAAAAGTTTCTTATTTTACAGAAAAATATTTTTTAAAAACATTATTGAAGATTGTCAAACGTGCCCGTAGACGCCTGTCTCAGTCGCTAATTAATGCATGTGGGGAATGGCAGATGGGGTTTTAATAAATAAATATTTGTTTTTATTGTTTTGGGCGTGAGTTGAAAAACCTGAGGTGAGAGCTATGGATCCAATCTGCGAACATATTCCAATGGGCTAAAACAATAAACCAGTTCTGGGTTTTCAGAATTGTGCACAAAACCACTTCAGCTCCGAAACCAGGGGTCAGTCAATAGACATACATATTAAGCTGTTTTGGAATATTTAATAAGATTCATTATTCAAAGCCCATTTTTTTAATGCCTTGATTGGGACATATAATCCTTTTTTGGTATCTCTCCTATGCAATTTTTGGACTCATGTGCTCCGCCCCCTACCCTTCTGCTTCTAGCATGGTCTAAAAGTTGTTTTTAGCCTCAAACACAAGTCATCGACAATTTCATAAATTTTTGGCCAAAATATTTTAAAATTTACTCCTTTTTTTCCTTTTTATTTTCAAGGTTGAAAAGAATTAAATCAAATCATTCAAAGAGTGATAAAGTTGAAAAAATCTATCAAACAAATTTAATAACTGAACTATCATTTTTTAGTATGCGAGAATTAGTCACGGTTTGATTACTAGTGGTATGTATGGAAAAAGTCTCGTGACTATTGCTAAAACCCCCTTGAAAAATCTACAATACAAGAGGATTAGTCAGTATTATAGCGTTGGATACCTCGGACTTAACCTAAGAAACAGAGAAGGTATATAAGAATGAGCTCTTTTACTGTCACATAGACACTTGGGTTTTCAGTTCAACAACAACAATAATAATAGAACGCGTAAAGCAGTCAAAGCAGAATCTGGTGTCACTTGCAAGTTTATATATATAAATATATATATATATATATATATATATATATCTTTTGGCAATGAATGAGACAGTACGAAATAAGGGGATTGGATTGGGATGGGGTTGAATGAGAGAAAAAGGAGGGGGGAAAACTGGAAAAAAAACATAAAAGAAGAAATCATAATATTCTGTAATATTCCAGCATGGCCCCCACACATTGATATAATTATTATTTTTGTGACTTGGATTTACAACTTTCTGGGTGTAAGCCACTCTTCAAAACATGCCCACTTTCTTCTATACGTGTTGTGTTTATCCATCCATAAAAGAAAATCATATTTTATAACAATAATAAATGACTAAATTAAAGTTTCTATTTGACCAGATTTTTAATATAAAATACATGGTGAAAAGCCTCGCTAGCTAGTTGATCAATTATTTATATTTCAGCCGAGTTTTTCTGGATTTTTTGAATTTTTTTATATAAACCGGACCGGTCATCATTATTCAGATAATTTAATATATTTTTAATTTTATATGGTTAATCTAATAGTAGAGATCATATTTTATAAAATACTACTATTTTAGAAGATTAAATTTACAGGATTAGTTTAAGTATTTTTACTTTTTGATATACAGAAATTGAAAGATGAGAATGTGAGAGATTGCCTCTTCTTCCGTTTACAAGTGAATGATTAAAATCTACAATCCATCTATTTCTTAATAAAACTATTTAATTTTTGTCCACTTAAGAAAATTCATGTATACAATTTTTAATGTTCGTTATCAGATGAATAATATGAATTCATATATATATATATATAAAGAAATGAACATATAATTATCAGGTTAAGTAATTATGGAAAATGATTAATTATTAATTCGATTTCGGTCAATCTATATACTCTTTTATGAATAAACACCTTTTGACTTGCAGAGATATATATATAAATTCTTTATAATACCTAATAAATAATAAACCCCTGTAACCAGAGACACGTGCTTCCATTTAATTAGTTCTATATGTACACGTTCAAGTACATTATTGGTACAGCCGTATGATACATAGATAATTGTATTTTGTATCATGAATTTTTTTATCCATTATTTGTATTATCAATTGCTTGAATTGCTCTATCCTCTTCTGGTAAAAACAAAAAATAAAATAAAATTCTCTATACTCTTGATCTGCCTTAATTATAAGATAAAGTTAACTACCTTATGGTCATTAAAAAATTATAATTGACATTTTTTGCCAGCTACAGCTGACATGTTTTTTTTTAATTTATCTTCACTGTAATTAATATTCACAATTAAATGTATATCAACTCTCACTAAAAATAATGAGGACACCAATAGATGAGGGACAAACATGATTAACATATATATATAAATTTTATATCTTTATCCTATATTTTAAAATAAATTACTATACCTTATAATTAAAATCAAAGGGAGTACTTAATAGGGCATGTATTTATAATTAAACACATAATTTATTATTAAGGGGATGAAGCATCCTCCTGACAGTGTGCTTCGTTAATTAATATATTTTTCCTAAGTGACTAGTCAATGCAACGCAAAGCCAGTTGCATTAAGTACTTGACAGAAGCAATAATATAACGATTCATAGCTAAGAGGCTAAGCATATTCCAACTAATCAAGAGAATTAGTTAATTATTATTGATAATATATTTATAATACTTAGGAGGAACCACATGTCTATAGTACTAAGATTCATCTTGGGTTTTGTGCTAAGTACATTACAGCCAGAGCACTTCATTCATAAGCATTAATAATTAATTAATCGGACCTTGATTGATATTTTTATATATAATTATAGGACCTATAAAAAAATGACACGATGAATTTGACTTTTTAACAAAAATTAACTATTTCCATTAGATGTACGTTGACCCAATATTTATATTAATTTACAATTGATAAATTACTCTTCCGTTTATATGTATAAGGATCTTATATTTAGAATCAGGGGAATAGTATGGCAATATAATTTCAGTATGTGTACGACAATTAAACAATCGAACTCTTCACACACATAGATAAAAGAGTGGACAGACACTCACACAATTATTTTGACTAAAAACTCATACTCTCCTCAAATTATTTTAAATTTAAGATTCATTTTTATTAAGTGTTTTTTGAAATTTAAAATTTTTTTTATGAAGGCAAGCCCGCTTACTATATTAACAAACAACTTATTAGTCGGCATATGCTCAATTATTATAATAAAAAAAATACTACTTATGACTCATGAATATTATTATTCATCTAAGTCTTTCCACAATACCCAAAAAGAAAAAAAAGGTTATTTATTCTAAGTTACAAATTTGTGCATAGATGTATATGTCTAAAAATTATAATATTAAATAAGAACTACGACATATATTCTTTTTTTCCCTTTCAAAAATTGAGGAAAATTGTAGAAGTAGTCATTAATCTTAATATTTTTAAAAATTATATATATTAGTTAATTCTGACTAGGCTAGAGGTTTAGAATAATGCCACTTGATCAGCAAACAAACAAAACAATAGGCAGAAATTGACCTAATTATTTCATAAAATTATTTTTCTATTTCATTTGCTTGAAAGATACATTAATGCCACCCAATCGATGACACAGAAATTGGAAGTATTATTTTTTAAAACATTTTCAACATAATTAATATACTATACATATATAGCTACACCATGGCTCTATCTAGGATCATGTGCAATAGTATTTTACACATATTAATGAGTAGCTATAAGTGCAGCTTCTCTGAAGATTTATTTTATAAATGAAGCTTAAAATTTTAAAATAAAAAAAAATGATGCATGCGTGTCCAAGCAACTAGTTGAGAATTGGCCTGGCAAAAAGGCCTGGAGTTTGACTTATTAGTCATGTACATTTGTGTGATGCATAAATAAATGACATCAGATTAAATAAAACTTTGGGCAGTCCCAAATTATTTATATATTTATTTGAATAAAGACAAGTTCCACTAGGCTTTGAATTGCTGGTTCTAGTCATGGAGGCTAGCCCAAACAAATTATTTAGGTTATTATATTTATGCACAAGTGGCTGAATTTGGACTTTGTGTTTCAGAGGCTTTGACAATGAAATTGAAACACACACAAGAGAGACTATAAATTTACATGTAAATGTACACGCACGCAAGCACATATATTTACTTCTCTTATTTATATTATAAGACACTTCCAAACGTCTCACCAGAATTTAAGTCATTAAATTTGTTTGAAAATATTTTTTCCCTAAATTTACTCACACTTAAAATCATGAATTACAGTTAAAAAGTTAAAAAAACTGCATAAAAAATAAATATGGGAGCAGTATTAAAAAGCATAATTAATGTTTTTACTTGATGACTTCCAATAATAACTCCTCATTCACTTTGAACAAAAGAGATGAAAGACGGTGTATGTGTTCATGCATGAGTTCCAGCTACCTCTTTGGATTTTACCTTCTCCGTGATCATGGATGTGACATTTCATACAAACATTTTGCCTCAAACTTTTCTAGTAACAATCTTACAAGGAAGTTTTATCTTAAATTTTATTTTTTATTTTTGAGTTAGGGAGGCATGTACTAACTGCTTATAATTTACAAGCAAAATCTAACCACAACTTCTCACATACAAAAAAAGCTTTCATGCTACTAGGTTCCATTGTTGGGTATAGATTGTCCCGGTCCTTGATATGGATTTTTGAGCCCATTATACATGGGCCCTTGGTTTCTTTTTTTTTTTTTGGATAGGTACAGGTATTTTCTTATTAGAAACAATCATATTCAAGACGCTATTAAGTATTAAATATGAGCACCTCTCATAAGAAGAATTCAAATATTGATTCACCACATTATGGGAGACTAGCTCCTTTCGTTAGATTCAATCCCGTTGGTTGGCTCTTGCTTTCTTTAATATAAGAAAGTTTTGCAATTTAGGCCCATGGGTGAGGCATGACGAAGTGCCCAATTACCCATTGAAGTGAAGCCCAATTCATTTTAAATAGGCCCATTAAAGATTGCCCATGGGCTTTCCATCTCTCCATCTAAAGCCCATGAATTCCCTGATTCGTCTTTTAGGGGTAGCCCAATTACAGCGACACCCCGATCACATGTAATGTGTACGTTATCTGCAATTTTTTTTTGGGGATGGGAAGAATCTGCATTGATATTATTTTGCGAGGATTTTTTTTTTTGCCAAAAAATTTTCGATTTTTTTAATCCATAAGAGGGTGCAGAAGTTAGATCTGAAGAAATAATAAAATAATGAGAAGACCCATAATTTTATTATTGTACAAGTCATTACATCATCAAAAAATAATGAAGATTAATAATAATTTCAGACAAATTTTCGTGTTGGCAAAAATGAAATGTTTGACCCCAGAATAATGCTAACTAGCATTAGCATACTCATGCTTGAGATTAATCAAATAAAAAATTATATAAATCTAATCCTTTGTTTGTTTTATTATTACTTATGAGCTCGCAAGCTCATTAATTGTATTTAACCCCGTTGCAAATTGACGAGAATCTTTTCACAAAAATTACATCCACCCAAATTTTCCTTCCGGGACAGGTAAGTAATAGTACTACCTCCGGTCTTTAATATAAGACCCCATTTAACTTTTAGTTTGGTCCTAATTATAAGACCCCAATCCATTTTGTCTCTCATATTTATGCATTTTTCCCAAATTGTCCTTCTAATAATGATAGTTCTAACCAACACACTTAATTAGCAAGGATATTTTAGGAATGACAACATTTATTTGTTACAAATAACTAACTTAACTTACTTCTTTAATCTCCTCAAATTAGTCAACTGGGTCTTATAATTAGGACCGAAAGTAGTATTAAATAATTATTACAAGAGTGTCCTTTTCTTGAAGCATCCTTAAAAATCTTGTTTTTTAGCACATAAAAAGTCAAATCTTCATTTGATAATGGTATTCACCGAGTTAATTTGACCAGGAATGTTGATTTAACTTGTTTAAAAAACACCGAATGAACTCCTCCGGTCCTAATTATAAGACCCAATTGACTTATTTGAGGAGATTAAGGAAGTAAGTTAAGTTGTTATTTATAATAAATAAGTGTTGTCATTCCTAAAATATCCTTGCTAATTAAGTATATTGGCTAAAACTATCATTTTAGAAGGATTATCTTGGAAAAATGCATAAATATAAGAGAGAAAATGGATTGGGTCTTTAATTAGGACCAAATAAAAAGTCAAATTGGGTCTTATAATAAGGACCGGAGGAGTATAAATATTATGATGATGGATCCATCCAATTCTGTAGCTGTTAAGATTCGTTTGGCAAGTGGCACAGTCATGCTCCGGCAAGGCCAGCTTCCTAGTTTGACCTTGCACTGGTGAGACCTGGCGTCTCTGCGCCTATCAATTGCTAATCTGACCACCCACCTCTCTCAATCAGTCATTTGGAATTTCTTCTTATTAGGCCATTTTCATCTTCGTGTTTTCGAAGTTGCTACATGGCGGTGAAAATACGGGAACTGGAGTTAGTTGTTTTCACGTGATTTCTGAATGTGATGCTTGATTGGAAGAGAACAGAAAGTGGGCATATCAAGAAGAGTCGTGAGGTATGGCTTGGAGAAATGCTTGTGACGATGTGGCTCATTCGAAGCCTCTGTTCTTGACGATCTACACGACTGTGATCGTTGGCATCGTCGTTTCGTCCTTGTATGTCTTCTCCGCCATATATTCGAGCAAGCCCGCTGGTGATACTTCTGGCTGGCTCTCTTCTTCATCCTCTATAGCTCCAGGTTGGGTACGTTTTTATGGTTCACTGCTTTACGCTTTTCGCTGTAATGCTTGCATCTTGTTCTTGATTGCATACAAGTTTTGCCTTTTCTCGATATGCTTCGTGCTCTTGGTTTTGTTAGCTTGCAACTGAAATACCAGTGAATATCTACAATTGGGGACACCATAATATGATTTTGGAATGTAAACAGATCTTATAGGGAGACATAATCCTGTACTAACGAGTCGGATTGAATATTCTTGGTGAGAAAGCTTCCTATGTATTAGTTTTATGAGGAAGTGAGGTAATGGTACTAATGAATGAGACTTTAAATGAACTGTCCCTGAAGCCACCCCTTTAGGTGAACTTGAGAAGTTGGTGCTAAGTTAACGCCTAAGATGTTTGTCTTCCCCAGTGCTCTCTTGCAGTCATCATTAATTTTTGTATATTATTCGCGCGTTCAAGGACAATAGAACTGGGGGTGGTGTGGGATTGCTCAAAGATTTGTCAACTATGGAGACTATAGTATTAGCTAAACTCTTGAATCCAAGAATGGCACTTTAAATGCCGTTGCTCGTGGAGTTCTGGATGTTGATCTAATTT